>NC_086228.1:5775000-6075000 GCF_036321145.2 Pelmatolapia mariae | reverse complement strand
GTCTCCCAGCGCAATTCTTAGCATATTTTGGTTCCTGCAACTGGTCCGTCGGGTTATTGCCTCTCTAGAAACACTTCCCTTGTGCTTTTGGAAATCTGTTTTTTCCTATTTCCGTTGTCGTTTTTCCTATTTGTGTTTTGTTTTTTCCTATTTCCGTTGTGTTTTGTGTGCTTTTGCAGCGTTTTTCTTATTGCTGGTGTTTTCTTAAGTTGCAGTCCGTTTGGCCTCTCAGGGCCACTGTAGTTATTGCTATTTAAAATGAATATATATATCTATATATATCTATAGATATAAATATATATAGATAGATAGATATATGTGTGTGTGTGTGTGTGTGTGTGTGTGTGTGTGTGTCACAGAAGTGTTTGGATATGTTTCTTTTGACAGACTGGATGAAACTGCACAGTTTTACTGAAGGACAGGAAGGAAGGAACTTACAAGATTAAGAAAGAAAAGCAGTGTGCAATCTACTTCCAATTTTAGCCAGGGGACTAAAAAGGGTTTTAAATGATTCAATCCTGCAGATAAAGTACACAATGAAAAGTTTATCGCAAAGAATGTCCAGGACAGAATTTCATATCAGCCTTCACTTTCCCCACAGAATGAATTGGGTCGTATTCCCCAGTTGGATTTCTGCACGTCTGGCTCAGGCGGACTGCATTGACAGAAGGGATTAGGCCCAGTGCCGATGGCTTCATTTGATTGGCTCTCTTGGTGCAAAGGTCGGTCTGTGTATCGCAAATGAGAAATTCTAAAATCTTTTGTTAAAAAACAAAACAACATAAATATTTAGTGAATGTTTTATCGCAGCCTGTAACTGAAAACAGATTAAAGACAGTGGCTGCTGATATGCCAGAATGACTTTCCTGTTTGAAGTTTCCTAGAGGCCAAACATGTGACAGAAAAAGTATCTTTGTCTGGGAAGGCTCATTTCACAGTACACTGAGGAGATTATTGTGTCGCCTCTTTCATAATCCTAACAGGATTTCTCCAGAATCAAGGATTTGCTACATATGATACAAAATGTTGGCAAGACTGTTGGCTGAACTTTGGGTGACAGAGGATGTCTGCGATTGAACGGGTAGTATCACTATGCACTTTAAATCCACTGCTCAAAAATTAAAAAAAAAGAAAAAAGAAAAAAGTGGGCACTTAAGTTAAAATAGAGGGATATTATCCTGTCCAGTTAGGAGACATAAACCATTTTAGCAGCTTTGGTCCACCGGAGAGGCAACAGCATAACAATCCTTCAAAAAGGAAATGGTTTTGCAGTTGGTGGCTGCAGACCATAGCTGTCTCCTCATCTCTCCTGAATGATTTTTCTCTAGTTTCACTTTTGCTAGTGCCATGTCACTATATCTGCTGCCTATTTAGGTTGCTCATCCAGGATGGCACAGCCATACTTGGTGTCATGAGAAGGTTTGCCTTGTCTCCCAGCACATTCTCAAGAGTGTGGAGGAGATAACAGAAGAGGGACTCTTACACAAGGAGAGCTGGACAGAAGTAGCTGCTGATTTCTGTGAGGAGGAACAGGAAGAGCACTGCCGGAGGCCTAAAAAACGACCTCAGGAGGGCATGTTTCTGTCTAAACTGACACAGACAGACTTTATGATGGCATCGGGGACCAATGTCTTTAAGTGGGACCTGTGCTTGACTGGCATTCAACCAAGAACACCAGAAGAGGCAGGTCCACCCCTAGTGCCCCCTTCTCTTCACAGATGATGTTGCAGTCATCATAACATTCACCACACTGACTCCAGACTCTTTCACACCTGTGACAGGTGCGCACCGTTAACCTCCTCTCAACTGTGAATAGAAAAGGGCTCCATCGGCAGACCTGACTTTGTCTTATACTGGAATCACACCTCAATTTCTTTGACCAAAGCAAATATATAACAAGAAGCACTCAGCGAGAGCAAACCTCCACTATGGTAGCTCACTCTCTCTGAGCATATTTACTTTTAAGAGAACAGGATTGTACATTCTGCTTTTTCCTTATTCTCTTTAAAAGACATTAAGAAGTTTGTAGTGCAATAAAAAGTGGAGTGGATTAGGCCTAGGGCCCATTTTCGTTATTTGCCCTGTTGAAACCCATTTTAACGTACTTGATATAATATTTGAGCACAATTACTTTTTGTTATATTTTTAATTTTTGTGGATATAGTGCATGTGTGACATTCATTTCATTGTTTACTCAGTTCATTTAAATATTTAATAATAGCTATCAATTGAAAAAATGTTTTTGATGACATATTTATTTTGTTTTCTAAAACAAATTATACTTGTGAACATGCATTAAAACTGATATATATTCAAATAGTTACATAACAAAGTCATAATAATATAATATGGTTTTTACAATCCCGGTAAGCAATACAAAACAATGGAAGTAAGAACATAATAACATAATTTTAAATAGCTCTGTATATGATTATTATATGACCTTGACATCGATCTACTGGCCCTGATATGATATTTTGAATTTTTATATAGTATTTTTTGTGTGTTGACAATACACACGACACTTGTAAGAGTCAGTTTCTACACTTTTTGTCAACTTTTAACCAATAATATATAAAAATAAACTTTAAGTTGACCTTGAAGGCCTTGGTGGATGTAAGGCAAATTTTAATGGATTATTAACGTGATCCCACTCTACAGCCCTACAATGTTTTATTAACATTCTGTTAATGTACTACTGCTTGCTAGCAAGGACCCTATTAATAAATTAAACCAGTGTAACCAACTCTAATTTCTCTAAATGCCATTGCTGATGCCTTACTACAGTCTAATATGTATTATTTAGCTACAAAACATAAGCTTGGCCTGTCCATCAGTCACAAATAATCACTGTGATACTACACACGTATTGTCTGACTTCTCAAGGCAATGATCCAATAACACTCAGCTCCTTACAACAGTCCTCACTTTCCAATTAGTGCTGCACAACTCCCAAGTTTCTGATGGTGATTCCATCTCTGATTCAAATTATAAGTTATAATTCAAGCGTTTAGCAGACTCAGTTAATCAGAGTGATTAACAATTAGTGTAACAGTAAAATAAGTGAAAATTCCTCAAGCATCAACGGTAAGTAGCCAGATAAATCAAAGCGCCATGGGTAAGTGTCATGCCAGTTGTTGCTGAAATTGACTCTTTGAATCTGTAATTAATATAATAATTAAATTGTAATTAAGAATCAACATTTGAGATGCCGCATCCAAAAGGATAAGCCGCAACTACCGCATGTGGGAATAGCCTAAACTAATTCAGTTTAAATAACGTTGCACAAGCAGGAAAAAGCGTTGCATTCATTGATTCATGCATGAAAAAAGCTCCATGTCCTGTTTTGCTATGTGTGCTGATGAGCTGACTAGGCTGACTAGACTATTGTTCTGCAATATTCACAACAAATAGTTAAATTGATAACATTGCCATGCAAGACATTTGTTTCATTATCAAAGTTGTATAGTTTATATATGTCCTTTGTGTCTGCGTGTGCTGACATGTGATGTAAAATGATATTTCAGCCAAATTTGCCCTTTTCCACCACTTATCTTTCAGGCCCCCGGAATATGCTATTGGCCAATCTGGATATGTCCTTAGACAGACATACAGGCACAATGAATTTAGTTATTGAGTATCTGCAATATCCTTTCCTAGCCCTAGATAATGCTGAGTGCGTTTAACAAGGACAGACAACGTCCGCTGGACGGTTTGGGAGCAATCCAGACAATAAATTGAGCTGAAAGTTAAAAACCAGAAACATCTGAGCAAACTAAGCAAATGCAAGTTGGCAGCAGGGACTTTAAGTGGACAGAAAAGTGGACAGCTACAGGAGAGAACATATTTACCCTCTCCTCGATAGTTCTCAGTGGTATGTCTAATTTCGCTGAACAGGAGCATTTCTCTTTATGATGTCTACAATGCCCTTCATATATTCTTTGATGGTAATTTGGGTTATCATAATGTAAATGTTCCCGTGGTAGCTATTGCTGCATCATTCCCATTGTAAAAATGCTATTCAAAACCCATAACATTTAAAGTGCTTTTGAACGTGCTTCATTTGTGTAATTATATATGACAAATATATACACACACACATATATATATATATATATTTATGTCATTTATCTCAGACATAATTCCCAGTCTCAAACTTGCAATCTTCCCAGACTACTGTAATGCTCCCCTCTCTCATCTTACTAAGAAACAGCCACAGGTCAACTACAGTGCATAAAACTCTGCTGCTTTGTTTTAATGAGGACCAGAAAGAGTGTGCATGTAGAGTGTTCTATTGAAATCGATTTTAAGACCTTTTTATTGGTTCATAAAGCATGAAATGTTTCTGTACTAAAAGGGCAAAAGTTTGATATAAGCCAGGCAAGACCTGGTAGCTGCACAGACACATTATGGATAAAACAACCAAGCAGAAATTGTAATATTGAATTGAAAGAAAGAGAAAGAGGAACACGGCACGACAAACTTAATTTAGATTTTATCCTAATGTAGATGGACTGCACTGAAGGTTGAGAGACTGCCTGACTGGTTGGTGTAGTGTTGCCAGTTTTGACATTACTTCGGAACTACTAAGCATTATGAAATACAGTGTCTCTCTAAACTACTGATAGGTCTGTTAGGATGCAGACCTGGAAAGATGATAAGCAAAAAGGTCAATTTTCCTACACCCTGAGGCCTAGGAGACAGCTGCAGACTGCGACACTGAGGAGGGTCAGGTATATGATTCCTTGACCTCAAGGGGCCTGAGGAAGTGTTGGCATCTAGCCACAGTGACTGCAGGGTGATGAGAGAGCGTCTAGCTAGCCCTTCCTATATCTTGTAGTGGCCAGATCGCTATTCTTATCCACCCACTATCCCTCCATCCGGTTGAGCTTCAACAAGCTACTGAGAGCTGTAGTCATAGCAACGTGCAGGCCTGGCGATGCCCTTGGGGATCATTTCTTGACAGAATTCCTCGGTGTCCTCTCTAAAAGGTTGGCCCCTCTGCTGAATAGCTGTTTATCTTTGCAGATGTGCAAGCTTCAGTGTCCGCTGGCTACCTTCATCTCTCCGCTTCTGCTCTGTCCTGTTTTTCTCCTCACTACTTTTGAATGCCAAAACTAATCTCTGAATTAAGTGAGGAATCTAAAGCTGTAAAATCTGTGTGGTATTCACAAAGCCATCGGCTGAAAACCAGATAGAAGAGAACGTATTCCTTTGTCCCTGAGTTCATAGCGGTTACCTGCAGTTGTATAATAAAGTTATCGCTGGCAATGAGCAATTTTAGCTACAGCATAGAATCTTCTACAACAAATGTACAAGTGCAGGCCATTGTTTCCCTGCTTAGTTCACAGATCTTGCCTTTCACTGCACTGGAGGTGTTTGCAGTGACACACATACCTGAGAAACAGCCTGTCAGGATTCATAAGAATGGGTATCCTTCTGGTAAGTGAAGAAGGAAGCTGTGAAATGTTAGAGGGACAGAGAAAAGAAGAATAACTGGGGAAAGAAGTGCACCATCAGAATCCACTGCCAAAGTCAAATGAGAAAATAACCGATCTCAATCAAAAATGGGTAATCTTCTTTTGGAGGCAGAACCAGCTGGTGCAGCGTCATTTGTCACCGCCATGCACCTTTCATACAGACGGATGATCCCTCGTAAGTCAGCTGAATGTCGAAGACAGAAATTTTTTTTATATGAATCTAATCTTTTTAAATTATAATCATAATTGAAATTCAAAGCACATGCGGCGTAATGGATTGTTAGTCATGGACCGAGCACAATATGAAGCCTATCTATGATACATCTACTCTCATCTGATACCATGACACAAGGTAGAGATCAGCAATGCATCAATGGAACTGCAAATGAGCCGTGCTCCCTCATAAGCCACTGTTATCAGAAACAACAAGTGACAGGAATATGAATCTGGACTATTGACTAATGTGACTACTGACAGTTTGTTCTCTGCCTGTGGCACTCAGAAAGGTATTTGCTCTCAACAGTCCCCTGCATAATAATCCTGAGCAGTGCTGTCATGCTCTTTCTGTTTTGGGCCATCTGCAGCATTAACATTACAATCAGCGTCTCTCTCTCTCTCTCTCTCTTTAGCCAGCAGTCATCAGAGTCCTAGATCACAGATATGAGCATAAATATCTGGCTCTCTATCCCTCGCACAATAATTTCCATTTTTTCTGCTACAAACACAGAAACCCACATGCTACATTCACACTCAGTCTTTCAGTAATCTTGCTTTCGCTGCCTCCCACACAGGCATCTGCAAAAGAGCATGTGTGGTTCACGGGAGTAGTTTAGTCCACACTTGCAGAAACTGGCAGAATCAGAGCCCTTAATGTGTTTCATCCTGTGTGTGCATTATGTTACCGTTCCTTGATAAGTGCAGCTTTCCTGAAGGTGTTCCTTAAAGGGCAGGTCCTTTTAACAAATTTATTTTAGCGCCTACATTTTTACCTGCATCCCGCACATTCACTCGGTACAACAAACAACCTTAACCAAAGCCAAATGCAACTTGTCAGCTGTGGAAGATGTCTGGGATTGTAATCTTGAGTGTTACATTTTTCAGCTTCACATTTATGATTTTATTTTTCCCTGTAGCAGTGTTCCAAGATGTGCTTAGATAAACTCAGCACATTAAAAAAAACCAACAAAATAGTATTTTTGCTGCTGTCAAACCAGGAAATATTTTATTTCGGTTTCTCACCCCCCCCCCCCATTCCCCTTCTTTTGAGCAGGTGAATGATTGCCAAACAGAAAGCAGCCTTTGCAGTGCAAACCTGTCCCATGCTGCCCCGTCCTCTCAGGGGATGGCCAAGGTCCAGGATGGACACACGAACGCACGCAGGTACATGGTGCTCTTTTCGCACTAGTTTTTCTCAAAACAAAATGCACATTCATCACTGTCTCCGTGTGCACTTGCCCCTTTTTATGTCTGAATATCTGTGTTCTATATAGCACTGCAATGTTAGAGGAGAGCCAGGATGGTATGGACAGTGGTACCCTAAGTCCTGCCTCCGCTCGACAGGTCACCATCCAGCGCCACCCGACTCAAGGCTTCGGCTTCATTGCAGGCAGCCAGAGACCTGTCATTGTACGCTCCGTCTCTGCTGGTTAGTGTTCATGTATGCGAGAAAGCCAGCATTCAGATTTCAGGTTTCTCTATGCTGCATGCATATGGTATCCCGTTTTATTTGCAGACGGCCCCTCCTTTGGCAAACTTCTTCCCGGAGACCAGATCTTGGCTATTAACGAGGAGACGGTGAGCGACGCGCCCCGAGAGAGAGTCATAGACCTTGTAAGGTAACATCCTTTACTGTCCCAGGAGGGAGGGGGGGTGGAGGGAGGAGGGGGTGGCATCAGGGGCAGGTGATCAGCAGCACAGGTGAAGGGGAGTAAAAGTGGTGAGTGTGAAAAGGAACAAAGTGTTTCTTATTGCTGGCGATGCGTTACATCAACCCAAACCTGCGGATGAGTCAGTCACTTTTGCAGCTGAAGAACGGCAAAGGAGACGGCAGCTATAAACTGGGGGCCTCCAAATACCGTGCAGTCCTTGGCATTTTCTAACCCACTCCGTTCTCTGTTGTTCCATAGACGCTGCAAAGATACGATAGTTCTCACTGTGCTGCAGCCCCATCAGGTAGTATGCTGGGAAAATCGCTTTCTTTCCTGTTCCTGTCCTTCAGGATTTCTCTTACTTCTCATCAGTCAATAATAAACACTTTCACTTTCAGCCTGAATCTATACAGTACTCCCTCCTAATAGTACACACCAATGCAGTGCAGGCACACATTAGTATTCGCTGCCATGCTTTACACACTAGAGTGATTTCTTTTTCTGGTCACCCCTCAGAAGAACTCTAAGTGAGCATATTAGCACCTACATGAGACCTTATTAAATAAAGACTCTTCTGTGTATGCATAGATAAATACAGAGAAAAAGGAAAAGCACCATTTATCTAACCATCTGACTAAACTGGACATTGTTAGAAGGTGAAATTCTGACATTATGAAAGCGCATGAAAGCTCATTATCCATGTACTGATAATACTAAGTGGTAAAAAAATTTATTTAGCTAAAAAAACAGCCAGTTTTAAATACTGAAAATGGGGTAAGGCTAATTTTAAAAGTTTGCACTTATCCAGTTGTTGCATTGCAGTAGCATTAGCCTGCTCTCCAATATGTCTCTTTAGCACTAGCAGTCGGGGGGGCTTTTCTTTCATTTATGTCTCATCCTCTAAGCTGAGTTCCTCTCCCACTCTCTTCTCATCCTCAGTCACCTAAATCTGCCTTCATAAGTGCAGCCAAAAAGGCCCGCCTGCGAACAAACCCGCCCAAAGTGCGCTTCTCAGAGCAAGTGTCCATCAGCGACCCAGACTCAGTAAGTTCAGCTTATCACGTCTCTACGTCATGCACACGCACGCAAACACACTCCTCCTGTGCATTTCTCTTGGTTTGATCAGCAGTCACAAAAGCTTTCAGAAAGCCTTAAGCATCCTCTCACCATCCTTTTAGCATGTTCAATCATCCTGTTTGTGTGTGTAGTGAGAAAGAGGCTGAGGCGTTGAAAAAAAACAACCTGTAGCCTCCCTCTCTTCAAAGCCATGTAAACAATCACGATATGACTTCATTTGTTTTTTTGACCTTCTAGTCCAACCTTTCAACTCAGCTGCATATGGTAAACCTCCCAAAATCTCACTCTACTAATCAACATCCATATGCTACAGATACCACCTCCATTTGCAACAAAATGCTCCAGTAATAAAAGCATTTCTGTACAGTCCCCAGCAACATGTCAATCAAGAACACATTTAGGGAAAATTAGTCCACGCACTAAATAAGGTGAAAGCACAAAGATAGCGGGAAACAGATAATCAATAAATAAAAAAAATTCTGACAAAATTTTATTTTCCTTTTGTGTGAAGTTAATCGAAGAAGACAGAGAACACAGTTGTTTAGTGCACGGACCACCAAATCACTGATCTTTGAATAAAGGCAAACGGCTCTTTTTTCAGTATCGATTTTACTATCTGCTCTAGACTTACAGTGTCAGCAATCATCATCATGGACCCACAGGTTCCTTTTGCTAAACTTTAAGGTGCAGGACACAGGGAATGTACCATTTATGTAATGAAATCTATGACAGAGCACTTATGTGTGACACTCTTAGCAGTTCATTTATTCACAAAGGGTCACAACAGCAGGTCCCTCCACATGTTTGACAGAGTTTTTATGACAGATGCCCCTCCTAGGATTTTTTGTCTCTTCCTAGGATTGAACCAGGACTCTTAGTCTTACTAGTTGAATGTGTAAAGCACCAAACTATGGTAACTTACACCAAAGCAGTTTTTTAATATCCATCTCCTATCATTAGGAGCCATAGGCTGTTATTGATGATCTATAGCAGGGGTGCCCAATCCCAGTCCTCGAGAGCTACTGTCCTGCAGCTTTTAGATGCATCCCTACTCCAACACAGCTGAATCAAATGGTTTGATTGCCTCTTCAGCATGCCATCAAGTTTGGCAAATGCCTGATAACAAGCCATTCATTTGATTCAGGTGTGTCGGAACAAGGATCCATCTAAAAGCTGCAGGACGGTAGCTCTCGAGGACTGGGATTGGGCACCCCTGATCTATAGGGTATCGGTGTGGACCTTGCTTGATGCATAATGAGACAAAAAGAGGGGCAATGACATAAATCTATAGTGTTGAGTTGTAATTTGCCTCTCTGGGCAGACTTTGCATATGTCAAACTGGCTCCAAATCACTGTAAACCAGCAAGGACAAAGGTGGTTGGCTTGCAATGGGAAGCGATAGACCTGTTTATCTGAGTCGCTTAACCAGTGCACCCTGGCTTTAGTGCTGCAGTATGGAGGAAGATCTGTTCACTCGTAACTCAGACTTCAGTTTCTTCCAATATGCACGGAGGAACAGCTTGTTGAGTCTTTTGAATACTTAAGTTCTCCAAAAACAGACTGCTTGGGCATCTGCTGCGGACACAGCTCTCCGCTTAAACTAAATGCTTTTTGTGAGACAGATACTGTTGCAGTAAAATCCACATCTCTCTGTCGTGACTAGCGATGCCTGACTAATTTTCTTACCAACCTTGTCATATATATATGTATGTGTGTATACATATATATACATATATATATATATAAAAAGAGAAACAGGACAAGAAAAACAGAGCTGGATTTTGGGAAGGAGGTTTATGGAGGATTTTATTTGGGCTGCGAGGCCGTTTCCTGCAGAATCATTATGGCTTATCACATTAAAACTGCCAACTTCATCCCATTACACTACCTTCTTTTTTCTTGATCACAAGTGCAGCTCTTTGAAATTACACAATGACAACTTGAACATTTTTTTCTGAGCAAGACTTTTTTTTGAAAAAGGTGATATTGAGGGAAGAGTGGCTATCACATCACATTTTAGCAAAAAAAGAGGGAAAAAAGAAGAGAAGACGCGAACTGCATATCGCAACTTTTCTTTTAATGTGTGCTTTAAGTCCAAAGCAGTAACCTTGAATAGTGCTTGTCCTCTTATGCTTTCCCTCACCCTACTCTGCAGTGAGTACTTCCACTCCCACCATCCAATTTTCTTTGCATGGCATACATATTGAATGGGTAGACCAGAAAAAGTGAATAGGCCTTTCTTTGATCATGATACAACGCATGGGTTCGGCATCGTAAGGCACGCTCTGGAGGTTCCTTTTGAGGCTGTCCGGAGTTCAGTTAAGAATCACTCCATTGTTCCTGTAAGGCCTCTGTTTCTTAGATCCTACTTTTGCAGTGCTTTTTATTATTGCCTTTCGCCAACGAGTAAAGCTGATTGTGTTGATTTTTTTACAGCAAAACTAGCTCACACATGCCTTTCCTGGGCTAAACACAGGACTTTTTTCTCTTTCAGACAATGCTCAAGGACGACTCTTTGCTACTCATACCAAATGTGTTGAAGGTGTTCTTGGAGAATGGACAGATCAAGTCATTTACGTTCGATAGCCGTACCACTGTTCGGGTATGTACAGCCTACAGCTGAGCACAGGGGAAAGGGCAACAGGAATTACTACATGATTACAGCAATGACTTAGTGCCCCTATAATCATTACTTTTATTTGACTATGGTTGAAATGGCTACTCGTGAAGTAGATGAAGATGTGAAGTGATAATTCGTGGTGATAAACTGCAGTTCCCTCCTCCCTCTTTATTGTTTTGCTATAAAAAAGCTGGAGAATGTAGTTGAAGTCAGACTAAAAGGGAAACGTATGATGGATGTACATTCATCATACATACCCATCTTGTGTTTTGGTTTTTGCGTCTTTTCTTCTTTTCTTTTTTTTGGTGTCGACATAAATCCATTTTGTAGTAAATAAATGGTTAAAGTACATTTTGGATCAGAATACAGAAAGACTATCAACACAATCAAATTGCCATAAGTAAATAAACAGTTTAACCGCAAATCTGTCAAGCTAAGAGCCCTCAAAGTTTATCTAATTAATCACTGGTTTCAGAAAACATAGAGAAAAAAAATAGCTTTAATTCTATGAAACTTTTTTCCTGGCAGTTTCTGGAATGTAAAATCTCATTAAAGTGATTAAGGTCATAAAGCAACAAATGAATTCAGTCAGACAGAGGTCATTTCTGTCTCTATGTCAGCCTCTAAGATGAGTCTGACATCTCTGAGCAGACTCATTAAATGGACTCTATTAGATTTCACAAATCTCTCCTCTGCTCATGGAGGGTGAGGGAGAAAAGAAAAAAGAAAACTCAGAAGCACTTTAAAGGAGAGACAGCGGAAGCTCTCTCCTGTCAGCCTAATTAAATGGAATTTCAGCATAATAAGAAAGCTCAGATCAATAATACAATACCGCAGATTTAATCAATGGTACAAGAGGATGCCTACTTGTATGGCTATTAGAGTATCTGTCAACTAAAGAAGCTTCCCTGCGGTGTTTTCGGCTGCAGTCTGTGGGTCCTTCACTTGATAGTGTGGCTTCCCCCAAGCGTCATTTAATGCAAAGCACACAGATCAATAGCGTTAAAACTGCTTATCTTTTAGGGACAGCTATTGCTTGGAATACATCAGCACAAGTCAACTAACTTCTTGATGGGCAGCAAAGCATTTAGTGTACTTGCTTTCTTTTGCAGTTGTTAATAAGAATTCATATAAAAATTCATTACCAAAATGCAGTAATATCACTACATTAGACTCCTTTTTTCATGTCCGTGCAACTTAGAGTGCGAAGAAATTAGGAAACCTTATCCTGAGGCATTGCCAGCAGTGAGGAATGATAAGCCATAAATGTCCCCTTAGATGGTATTTAGATGCATTTTAGAAAGATGATACAAGAAGCTCTACATCATTCATAGATACTGATTTGCACAGAGGTAAAATGTTTTCCCTGCACACTCCAACGTGCCTGCATTATTTTCCTAAATCACTGTGCAGAATATTGAATATCTATAAAAGCTCTCTACTGCACTAAATGGCAAAACATAATATCAAAGCACAGAGACTTGAGTGAAAATACTCACTACAACGATATCAATGATAAAATGCACGCACATAAACATGGGGGGGGGGGTTCAAGGTGAAAGTAGCCTCAGTACAATGAATGTGCATATTTCTTGTATCTTAATGTATTCTTACTGAGGCAGCATATCCCAGTCTCTCATCTGCTTCCATCTCATTTCCTCCAGGATGTGATCTCTTCCCTGCAGGACCGCCTTTCACTGCGCTACATCGAGCACTTTGCGTTGGTGTTGGAGGCAGGTGGTCTGGACCAGAATCAGAAGTTGCATCTGTTGCAGGAGAACCAGCCACTGACACATGTAAGAAACCTAGAATGAAAAAAATAAGAAGACCTGTCTAAAAACACTTCAAATTGTATACATGCTGTGTTAACAGTGATTTCCTGTGTTAAAAAATAATAACAGAACAAAAGCCAACCCACCAAAACTTGTTGGCACTGAAAAGTTTTTGAAAGATCATCTCGGGTAGTTGCCTCAAAGGACATCTAGAAAGAGACGTCCCTTTATAGCTACATTTAAATGAACATGATAGGACATGTTCCCCTACCAATAAATCCAATATCTTCAGATAACCAGCAGATTAAAACACAGCCGTTGTTATTGAGAAGCAGTATTGCCTACTGCTACACCAGAGGTTCCCACGAATGTTTTAGCAAAAACTGAAATTCATCAGGCCAGGTAGCCTTTTTCCTGTTGTCTTCTCATCAATTCTGGTGAGCCCATGCAAATTGTAGCTGCAGTTCCCTGTTTTTGACCACACAAGTTTGACATGTTGTTCATTCAGAGATGCTCTTCTGCACACCTTGGCTGTAACAAATGGTTAAGTGAGATGCTGTCGCCTTCCTATCAGCTGGAAGCAGTCTGGCCATTCTCTCCTGACCGTTGGCATCAACAAGCCACTTTTTCTCAGAGACCTGCTGAATATTTTCTCTTTTTTTTGGATTATTCTCTGTGTTGCAAAAGTGACACATAAAAAAGTTTCAAAAAAACGGCCCTCAAGGACTGGAGTTTGAGACCCCTGCAGTAGATCATCAGTTTCTGAAATACTCAGATCACCCATCTGGCACCAACAACCATTCCACGTTTAACGTCACTTAAATCACTATTTTTCCATTCTCAGATCGTCAGAGTGAACTTCAGCAGGTCATTGTGATCATTAAACATTTTTGCAGTACTACACCTTGACTAAAATGACACATAAACAGAACTCACTGTGAAATGCCAAGATAGTGCAGATTGATGATACATTGATGATGCATCAGTCTTCTCTCTTCACTTAAATGATACTGAAATGAATAAATGAAATATGAAATAAATGAAAATGATACTGCAATATGTGAATAAAATCAGAGTTATTTGGTATGTGGTTGATATAATTGTATTCCCACAGGTGGTGCATAGAACCTATTTCCAAGGGATGAAGTGTCTGTTCCGCATTTGCTTCTTTCCCAAGGACCCTGCAGATCTGCTACGAAGGGACCCCGCTGCATTTGAGTACCTTTATATACAGGTAAAGCATTGGATTAAAGGAAGATTAAAACAGATGCCATTCAGTCATAATACTTTTGAAGGGCCGTCTCCTCAAAGAGCCGTTTGAGCCAGAGCAAACAGTTTTCTTGCAGTTGTTCTTTGGGAATATGAGGAAATCGAAACAACTCAATAATACATTTTGCAAACAATTTGGAAAGAGCACTATACAGAGCATGTGTCATCATGTCCTCACAGAGTCGCAACGATGTCATCAAGGAGCGTTTTGGCATGGACTGGAAATCGGACGTCACGTTACGATTGGCCGCACTTCATATTTACATCACTGTGTCCTCTGCAAGGCCCAATCAGAAGATCTCCCTCAAGCATGTCGAGTAAGTCCACAAAATTCAGAAATTATAGAGGGGGAAAAAACCCCAGATCTATTGCATTCTTAACCTCATTAACCATTCTGAGTCCCTTAGTGACGTTTGTTCATTCAACAATATCTAAATGATTAATAATTAATCCCAGCAGTATTAAAAACTCAAATTACTTAAGGATCATTTTCTGCAGGTCATTATGAAAAAAAGAAAGCCATTGCTTTGTGAAATTACATCTCTCCCTCAATTTGCCCACTTACTCTTCGAAACCTCGACCTAGCAAGTAATTAGCTTCGACTATCACAACCACAGAAGCAGAACAGGTTCAATGTGCTTGTAATAGACTTAGGATAGCCATGTCAAACCAGGGCTGGTAGAAGATGTCAGCCAGGCTCACTACATCTTCCCATGGGATGAAAGAAAACTTCTTTGTTCCTGCAGTTATGGCATCTTCCTTGTACTCTTGCACGCCACTCTGTTTGTCTTTTGTGTACACTTCTGCCATCCTCCTCTGTGTTTTCTCCCTGTCACAGAAAAGAGTGGGGTCTAGAGCCTTTCCTTCCACTTACTCTACTTCCAACAGTAAAGGAGAAAAACGTGTGCAAATCCCTGTCTCAGTTGCTGAAGACGTACCAGCATCCACCACCATCGGGGAACAAGGTTTCTTCATATAAAACCTTTTATCAGTAAAAATTTGAACCATTTTAATGACTGCAATAGCTTGGATCTTGCTGGATGATTTTATATGTATATGCATGCAAATGCTCCATATTCTTGATTACTATTAATGCAAATCCAAAACCTCTGCTGGATCTTAGTTTATTGTATAGAATCTTTATGTCTGCTTGATAATCATTCCTTTCGACAAGCTCTTCATCCTTACAGATGTAACTGTTGCGTAAGAGTTTATTAGAAAGAACTGTGGCTCAAGAGTGCCCCTAAGAGGCTGTATGGAGCACTAAAGGTGGACTGGTCTTTATTAAAAGATTCTTCTTTATCATTCTGTTGACAGGTCCCTCCACTGCAAGGAAAGCTGCAGTACATGCGTGTGCTCAATGACCTTCCACCCTTTGGTGGAATACTGTTCCATACTGTTGGACTGGTAATACATTTTTGGATCATTCATCTGTAAAATGTCCATCCATCCATCATGGTAAAGTTGCTGTGTTCTTCTGTAGGAGGAGAAACAATCAGCTACAACCCTGTTGGTGGGTCCTCGACATGGCATCAGTCACGTTATTGACCTGAAAAATAACCTCACAACGGTTTTGGCCGAGTTCAGTCGGGTGTCTAAGATCCAGCTCTACCGTGAGAGCCAGGGAGTGGCTCGTGTGGAGGTGACAATCCATGAGGCCAAGGTATTATTACAAAGTGCCAAAAGATTCATATTACAATAGTTTAAAACTTCACTTCGGAAATACTACAATTGTTTAGTATACACTGGTCAACAGTTAAATTTGATAAGGTCTATGCTTGTCCCCTATTAAGTCTCCTAATTCTCTTTTGTGACATTCCCTTACAGCCACTGGTTCTCCTCATGGAATGGCCTGATGCCAGTAACTTTGCGTGCCTCATCTCTGGTTACTTCAAGCTTTTTGTAGATCCTAAACGTACAATCTACTTTAGAACCCCGGGTCAGTCGCAGCTGACCAAGGCAGGTATGTCACTTTTAACCTCTATTGTTCATTTGCAAAATGCCATGTTGATGCTGAACTACATGCCCACGCCCAAGTAAAGATTTAATTTAAAACTACAGAATACAACATTGTTTCCTTAAAAGTTTAAGTTGAACAACATCACACATTCAGAGTCGTATAAGAGTCTTTCTTCCAGTTCCGTATTAGACACTGCATGTCAGGAAATTGGCAGTCTTCATTATGTTCAGTCTTCATGGACATTGATGGATGCTGCTTGAAATCATTACCTGATTATCCAGGGTATCCTGGAAATCCCATCCCATGGCGCCCCCTGCTGTCTCTCTTCCCATCTCCATCTTGACTCATTTGGAAAAAAAGTAGTCCATATTTCACTTTTACACAAAATATTAACTGAAACTGATTACCTGAAATGTATTTTTGCTGTAATCATAAACATTTCCTGTCTAGACATGAACAGATCTGCTTCCATCTGCTGTATCAACCTTTAGTCTACATCAAAGAAGAACAGTACCATTCTATCATCACATCCCACCGAATCTAACCTTCTAACTTCAAACAAACTTCAACGTTCAATTTTCATTTTCGAAATAAATAATCCCCATGTGACCACCAGCTGTCGCCTGCTTTTCCATCTGGATCTTCTCTGTCCCCATTAGTTTTTAACTCCTCAAACTCTCCACTCCTCTGACAATTCTATCCTCAGATTACAGAAGTTCCTACCATGCACACCCACGCTCTGGGGCAGCCAGCTTGCCAAGTGGAGGGCGACGAGGAGACGAGAGGGAAAGCTCGCACAGGGAGTCAGGGTCTTCAAGGGCCGTGGTTCCTGCAGAACCTCAGCATCTAGGCCTGTGTCATGTCCACCTTCGAGAACAACAACAATTTCAGGATCTCCAAACGCATGCCGAAGCAGAACTCGACATCAATGAGAACTTTATTTCACAGGAGCCACCCGGACGGCCCCGCACAAAGTCAGATCCCACCCAACAAAGTACAGAGGAAATAGCCGGAGTTTTAGAAAACCCAGCAGTGGAGAATGCAGGATTTAGAATCCGAGCACAAACAATGGGTCAATCCCAGAAAACTTCACGATACTTCTGTGACTCCTGCAAAGCCAGGCTTAGGGCAGAGGGTCTCTCACCTGCAATGAACGGCAGTGGGAGCTCTGGGAAACACTGCTCCAGTACTTGTGCCTCCCGAGATGGAGGAGCTGTTGACCTGACAGCTCTACCACCACCACCTGGGAATGAAGAAGAGGACGAGGAAGAGGCAGATGGCGGTGGAGAGAAGCTGCAACCACCACCACATGCCATTGCTGCCCCACCACCTGGCTTCAGGGACAACAGTTCTGATGAGGATGACCCAAAGAGAGGGAGGAAGGCTCGTACCAGTGCCAGCACCGCGGTCGCATCTGGAAAGCTGTCCCAAGCAAAGGAGGATGTGCCTGTGACACTTATTGATAATGTGGCCACAAGAACGGTCCGAGATCATGCCCAGGAGCTTGATGACGCTCTGGTGTCCACCTTACAGGCACTAGAAGCTTTGGCTGCCTCTGAGGATTACCCCCATCACCCTCAACAGCCAACACAGACTGCAGGTCAACAACCTCAGTCATGCCACTGTTCTCAAAATACACATGTACAAAACAGGCCATGGATTATGTACTGCCAGTATACAGTATTACCATACATTTGCAATACATCATTTTAGTTAATTAATATCCAAACTAGAAAGATATTTAAATTAAGCTTAAAATAATATTGTCAGTCATCTGAAAAATAGCAGATTTTAAATGAATAAGGAATCAGTAGCTGCCTATTAGACAAAGTTGTGTGCCTAAAAAAACAAGCCAACCAAATTTTTATATCTGCCTAAAATAGAGGCACTTACACTCATAGAGCTCTGCACACGAAACCCACAGTACTCTTGTGTCTTGTGTGGAAAACCCATTGATGCATAAAATTATCTGAAGAGAGGCAATAGATTTGATCCCGACTGATTTTCAGTTTCATTATCACAATTTTATCAGTCAGCTGGAAATATCAGTTTCCACAGAACACTATGAAAATGTTCTTTTTTTTTATTTCGTGTGTTATTCTAACATTATACTGTGTTGCTCTCCTCTTCAGGCCTGATTGTCTTAGCTGCTATTACACCTGAGTCATCACTGGACTCAGGCCATGAGACCAACTCTTCTGAATTGACAGACGTTTCTGAGATGGTGTCGGCTATGAAACAGAACCAGAACCAGGCCTACCTGCTGGCTCACCATATCAACAAGGATCGGATCCTCTGCCGCCGTGACTTTCCCCTGGCAATCCCTGGCTGCACTGCAAAGACCATAGGGACTGGGGCCTTCTCCGTGGGTCAGATTCGTGCTGGCTGTCCACCCAAGCAAGTAATCCTGAGCAAGACTGTTCCCTTTAAAGTCAGCCCAAGCCAGGACTCTGCGGTTCTCAGTGTTGTGACAGAACAGGCGGGCAATCATGAAACTACTCAGATTGAACTGAAAGGGGAATTAAAAGCACCCACCAAAGCAAACACCCCAGAGCCCCCTTCTAAACCACCTGTGGAACTTAAGGCTTCCGAAGTTTCACACACAGAGCAAGTCAGCAAAGATCAAAAGTTAGTAAATTCTTCTGGGGAGACAGTGAGAGAAAATCTCTCTGATGGTATAAAGGGGAAGACAGCAGCACCTCTCAATACAGACCCTACAAACAAAGCCTTACCTAGTCTCTTGTCTGTGGATAGAACTGCCACTGCCAAGATTTCCCCCTCTAATATGTGCCAAGATGCCGAGACTGCCTCTAGTGAGACCATGAAGCCTTCAGCCTCTACAGAACTTCTGCCAGTTGATGACCTTTTCTGTACTTGTCCAGTACAACAGGAGTCTACATCTCAACTAAGACTAAAAGACCCACAAGTTCAGAAAATAGTTGTGTTTCAATCCTCGTCTCCCACAGATGATGAGCGCCTTCGAGCCAAAGGTCTCCAGCTGGCTAACAACAAAGAAAATGCAGCGAAAGTAGGACCAGAACCTAATTTGGCAAAACCCAGCCCACAAATACAAACCAAGTACTCCCCTCGTTTGCCTCCAAAAGCAGAGAGAAAAGAAACAGCTGAAAGTAAAACTGAGAGTGCCCAGGGCAAATCACAACCTGAGTCGCAGAAATGCCCAGTGAAATCCTTACCTATTTTAGATGATCCAACAACCCCTAGTCACTCTGTAGATAAAGTCTCCACTCTCCCTGCCAGAGATTCGAAGAAACAGAGCAGCGGTAAGGGCAAGTCCCAGCGCAGTGCTCCCTTCCTGAGCTTTAGAAATCTTCTTTCAGCCACATTTCCAGCGAGAATGCGAAGAGAAACAGATGAGCGAAGGGCTCAGCTGCAGAAAGTTCGCCAGTATGAGCTAGAGTTTTTAGAGGAGCTGCTGAAACCAAAGTCATCACAGGGAGAATTTATGCCCCAAGGTTCCTCACCCGTACCCTCAGGAACTCCTTGTTCCTGCCAGCTCCGTTCCAGTCCAGTCCTTAAGGCACCAGGGATCTCCAGGGAGCAGCGACGCAGTTGTGACTGCAAGCGAATGTGTAGGGGCATGCGACTACCGGACACACCGGTTGGCTCTACAACAGAGACTCAAAACAGAGGCAGAGAGAGAACTGTCTCAAAGACCCCTCCAGCAGTCTCCAAAGCCCCTCACACCCAAGGTGCTACAAGGAGACCTCAGACTTTGGAGATAAAAACCACACGAATACGATCTACAAGTCTTGAGTCGAGAGAGCCAAGAGGAGAACATGGCTCCTGCTTGCCCACCTGTACTTCTCAAACAGATTGCATGGGAGCGCCACAATATAAGAAGCTTCAGAGGCGATACAGCATTGGAGAACTGGACAACAGCACTAGCACACCTGTGTATGCTGAGGTGAAACCCAAAGCCAAAAGTCTCGAGAAGGAGATGGAGAGAGTGAGAGCCACAGGGCTGAGGCTCCCCACCCCAGTAGAGCCAGTCCACACTCAGTCCCACCAGGAGGGGAAAGGGAAAAAGGGTGTGTTTTTCATTCAGGGAGAGGAACTACTGCGTGAAAACAAAGAAGGGACTGGAGAGGTGTTGCTGACCATACCTAGCGAAGACAGTGATGACAAAGACAAATGCTGCTCATTCTGTTTTTGCTACAGGAAGTGTGAGGCTGCAGACGAAAGCAGCGAGAAAGATGAAGTTTCATACTCAATACCCCTTCAGGTCCTTCCAGGCATGGAGCTGGACTCACGTACCTTTCCTGTCGTAAGCAAAACCCTCCAGGTTCTTAATGCCGAGGACTGCAGCGGGGACGAAGAAGAGGTGGAAGAGGAGGAACCTCAGATGCAGGAGATTGACCTGAGAGCCTGCGGTACACTGGAGGGGAGCCTGGCTCGGGTGCAGGCTTTACAAGGGAAAACATTTAGCTTGCCCGATGGTTTTCTAAATGCTCAGTTGGATGCTAATGAGTTGTTGGCTATCCTGCGTCACTGTGCTAACACCCCACAAGCTGAGGGTGAGGCTCGCCTTCAACCTTCACGGATTACAGAGTACAAACAGGAGCTGGCTGTGCGCTTCAAAGAATTCAGAGCATCTTGTCGGAGAGTGGCGAGCGTTGAAAAAAGTCCAACACGCATGCTTGCTGTTGTCACGGCTAGCTTTCAAGTGTTGTGTGAACTAACTCAGACTTTCATCAAACTGGTCAGAGGGGTTCGTTCAGAAGCCCAAAGGCTGCAGCTGTTGAGAAAAGTTGAGGAAGTTGCCATCAATTACACTTTGCTGTTGCGTGCAGCAGAAGAGTCAATGGGGCACTCAAGCAGCTTACCGACAAAAACAGTGAGCCCCCAAGTTTCCTCCAACGCCAATAACATGAGCTCCCTCACTCGACCCATCAAAACTTTGCCTTTGCAGTAAGATGAAATCAGAACAGTTCCGAATGTGGGTGGCAACTCTATCCAAATTCATTGTTTATTTATTTATTGTTTACATTTTTTACAAGATGTGCAATGAATCATCTTCAGTAAAAATTGCAATGCAACTGTTCCATCACATGTTTACAGGCCCTGAGGTAGCCTCGTGGATCTTATTATGAAGTAGAAAGATACACCAAACTAATGCACAATGGGATAAGAACCCTACACAGACTGGGTGATACAGGGCTAATCACCTCATATCAATATTCACAATATACATAAATGATTATAGTATAATATTTTATATGTAATGTATATTTGAGTTGTGTCTACCTAGCAAATAATATAAAGTTTTGTGAAGAAAAAAGGTGAAGAATATATTTGAAATGTATTGAAACAAGAGAACTATTAAAATTATAACACATCAGAAATAAATGTATGCTTTGGACAAAAATATTTCAGAAGTCTCGTCAAGTATAGCAACTTCTGTAAAGTACGTAGTCCAAAGGGTTGGCTGGTTGGTTAGATGGTGTTAGATGGTGTTTGTGTTTATTGAATTTTCTGTTGTAATGCAAACTGGTCTCTGCTAGCTATGTTGACAGTGTGAAATACTGATACAAGAGTCAAAATGTAAGTGACAGTGTTGGAAAATGAAAAGCACTCAAAGACAAGTATAAATATTTAACTATACTGATAAACACATGCCCTTTCTCTCACTATAAAGGTGCAGGTATGAAACAGACCTGCTCAGGGCAGAAAATGTAGCATAGATTCAAGTCACAATCTTATTCACGGTACAGTAATGAGTGTTGTTACCTCATTCTGCTGCAGAGAAGGCATACCCACAATGTACTTAGTAACACAGACTGTATTTTACGCCACCACTAATCCATAGCTCACTTGCACCTCACCAATTGTTAACAATAGTTTATACACACCCACCTGCAAGTGAGTAGGCTTATCCTTAGGACTTTGCACAACCTCTGAAACTAGTTCTGAAGTTGAACTGTATCTTTTAATGTTTGATTCGCTGTTTTCAAGAGAGTTAACGCCGCTATTTTTTTTCACAATTCATCTCCTAAAAGTGAATGCTGATCAATTTTAAAAGATTCCCCTGTTTTCTATTTAAGTTTTCAGAAACAATATAAACAAATTTGCTTTCTATGTGCTGTTACACATTGTGCAATCTAGCAAATATATAAGAACACATAAAGTAGTTTTCTATGTATTTTAATAAAACTAACACATCATTTCCTGTCTGAAATCTTCTTTGTGTCTCATCCTCTTGTTATTCCTGGAAATTACAGCAAGAGCCTTTAGAATTGATGCCAGCCTAACGTGTGTAGTGGATGTGCTATTAAAAGAAAGTGCTGTGAAACCGTTTACCAATTATCAGAGGCAATTGGGCTAAATAACAAAAATACACAGGAAATGCAACTTACTGTTTTGAGTAAAAATAAGATTGATCAGTCAGTTTGGATATACAGTAACGTTTTATTCCTATTAACATAAATTTAAATATTTATAAAATATTATATAGTCATGTGAAAAAGGAAGCATGACCCCTTTTAAATCTAATGGTTTGCATAATTTCAGAAATCATCTGGTCCACAAAACCTCTTAAAATAAACTGCGAACAACCTCAGATGAATAACAACACATGATCCAGTGCACCATGTCATTATTTTATTTTTTTAAATTTCTTTTTACAAAAACAACTGTAGAAGCACTGTCTGAAAAAAAACAATGACACCCTGTGAATCAGTAGCTTGCAGAACCACCTTTAACAGGAATAACTTGAAGTGATTATTTTCTGTTTGACTTATTCATCAATCCCATTGTTGTGGATGCATTTTGGCCCACAGTTCTTTGCAAAGTTGCTTATTTAAAGTGGAGTTTACATTTGTTTATGCACAGCATTGCATTTGAATCCGATTGAGGTTTGGACTTTGACTGGGCCATTGCAACACCTTGATTCTTTTCATTTTCAGACATTCTGTAGATTTGTTGCTGTGTTTGAGATCAGTGTCATGTTGCACAGCTCAATTTAGCCATCAGACAGATGGCCTTACATGTGACTCTAGAATATTTTGATAGATGAGTTCATGGTTGACTCAATGACTCCCAGGTCCTGTGGCTTCAAAACCTGTCCTGTTTATGCTGATATGTTGCTTTTGGCTTTCACCACTGTGAATTATGGAGAGACAGACTTCAAGAAATCTTGTGGTCTGTTCAAATGCTGTCATGTATTTTTAGAGAGAAGAGTCTCCTGGTAACCTTTCCAAACAAAACTTACTTGTTTAGTTTTTTTTATAATTGAACTGTCATAAAGTTTAAAATTTAACATGCTAACTGAGCCCAGTAAAAACTGAGATGTAGCTCTTGGGGGTTTTTTGCAGTTTCTCTGAGCATTGCACAGTGTGACCTTTGAATTTATTGGGATGTCCAGTACTTGGCAGATTGGCAACTTTCTTGAATGTTTTCCACTTTTGAATAATTGAATGATAGCCTTCAAATTATTTGGAAATGGCTATCATTAGTGGGTAGCACTAATTGCTTCTGTAAAATCAATGCTGATTCCTTTCCTCACAAGCCTGAATCTTGCAGATGAGCACTGTCAAAACATCTGCTTTTACAGAGGTGCTCACACTTGCTTAACAGATGATCAGTTTACCAAGTACATCTAATTAGCAGCCCATAGCTGCTGCTTACATTTGTGGTTTCTATAGAAGCAGGAAGGGTGTTCATAATTTTTTCACATGCTGCTTCTGCATTTGGCTTAATGTTTTTTATTTTTTGAATAAATAAAGAAACTTTAATATTTCATGTGTCAAGTACCCTTATGAAGATACCAAGGCCAAAACATTAACATGTTTGTTGGCAAGGCAAAATAAATTGCGAAATTAAGAGTTGTTAACTATTTACCTTAAGTTTTGTGCTAGTGCTAACTTATCCCCCCAGGAACTCGACACTGAACTTAAATTATTTTGGTTTAGTACCACCGAGTTGTATTTACCTAATTTTATCACCTGGTAAGGACCCAATAATTGTTTTTATCATGTACTAATAAGTAAATCTTAGAACTGAAAAAGGGTGTGCTCTTTTTTACATAACTGTAAATTATGAAAACATCTGTGACAACACTGCTTGTAAGGATGCTGAATGTCAAGCAGTAAATGTGCTGCATAAAGCTAACTTGCAAATGTTCAATATTTTAGCATTTACATTTAATTTAAGCACACCTAAAAAAAAACTTAAATTATATCAAAGTGTTTCTTTAAACATAATCTCTTTTATTCAATTCTTTTTTCAAATAGATTAAATCTTTGATTACAGAAATATACCTCTGAGTGGTTCTACATTATCCTCATAACATAAATAATCATCAGTAACAGCAAATGTGGCACTTATTACACCTATACTGTGATATGCATTTTGTATGAGAGTTTCACCTTCAGTATGAAGGCCATTGGCACTGGTGTCTTGGTTTTAATGAGCACTTTCTTCTAAAAGTTTTTTCCTGTTGATGTGTCATTTCCATAACCATAAGCAGTGTTTTCTTCTTCACTGTACTGCATGTTTCCCTTTACATATTACACTTTCAGGGGCAGACACTTTGACCGTTGAAGGTAAAGATACTATTTGTATAGATCATTTTCCACTTCTAAAGTAGAAAAAAGAGGCAAAACTGAAATGGTATGATGGCAATATATTAATGTTTTGAAAATGATATTCAGTATGGAGATGTATAATTTTACAGTGAAAATGTACATAATAAGATGATTCATTAAAAAAAAGAAGAAACACTTTTAAAGCATCACTTGTATTCAGATTTATCCAACACTATACTATTTTGTAAATAGGACAAAACAAGACATATCTGTATGGTAATTATTTATAGTAGTAATGTAACATAGTGACTAATAGCAAAACATATATTTTAAAGACTATATTATGAGTATAAAGCATGGGACATGTTTATTTTTATAATCAAAAATATCAGACAATGTTCCCTCATCAGCACATTTCCACATTATAATAAACATTCTCTGTGGTTGTCATTGTTCCAGTTGCTTTGCTTAAACTGTGTGGAGTAGTCTGTGCTTCATTCATACGAAGAGCTCACCCTGATTGATCCATTGTTTCTTTATGTGCACCTATTCATTCCTGTCTTTATTTACTGTCAATGATCTTGTCGTCAGTGTGGTCTTCTGTCTGTGTACAAGTTAACCCATGTTTTAAGAGCAATAAAGCATATTATATAAACTCCTTCAGAGAATTTGACAATGACATTGCACGCACTAAAGTCGAGCTAATGCCAGGCTGTCCATTAAAATGACTTCAAACGAGTAAGTCATGTGAAAGACTACCAGGAAAGGTTCTTGCTGCTGTCTTACTGCCTCTGGCTAAAAACTGATGTTGACTTAGCAGTGCAAACAGCACTGACTTGGCACAATACCAACTACTGACATGGCTATGACATTGCATATATTTTCGTGTGCTGTGCTTAATGCTAAATATTCCAAATCACATCAGGCCACAACCAGATTAGCCAAAACAATGCAGTAAGGTTGTGGAAGTTACAAAAGTGCCAATATTTAAAGATAAAAACAACAGCAACAATAACTTTCAGTGGAAATAACAGAGCAGAGTCAGGAAAGAGGTGTAGTTTGTTACCCCTGAGATGAATTGTACCAAAAAGCTAATGCAATATTAAATCAACAGACACTACTTTCACCTTTACATTGTGCTACGTTCCTGTTAAAAGATATTTGCAGACAAATATTCCTCTCCATTACTGAGATCGCTCCACACTTCCCCTCCAACATTTTTTTGTGCAGCACAAGTATTGCCCCTTTGGAAAAATAAATGCATGAGTAGATAACATATCATTTATCCAGAGTGTCAGCCATTTTCCTGAAGCTTCTGTTACCCAGCATGTTTAGTGGACACATACCTTTGGCCAGATGAAATGTGATTGTGTGGGTGATTCTAGTATGTTTGCGAGCTGGAAGGATAAGTTCACGTGGTGTACAGTCTCACAATTGTAATGTTGGACAATTTTCATTAGCGACCATTGCCTTGTTGTTCTTGGTCTTCATGCATTCAGCATACTGCAGTTTGTGGTGTGTTTTGAGGCACTCTTCTTGGTTATCGTCACTTGCATTAAATCTGAGTTGATGATGATCCACTTTGAAGAACAAGCCTTTTACTTTCTGCCAGACTTGTCCAGGAAACTTCAGCACACATGCAGGCACGTGGACGAACACTGATTTGCATGCTATTCACAGAGTACGCATTTATCTGGTTCCATGAAAACACAGCTTTACGAAATCCTGAGTTTCATTTCCTTATTTATACGGTCAGTGTAAAGCACATAACAGAACATATGTACAGACTCATGTGTCTGAAAACATGAAATAGCAGTTTGTTATTATGTCTTATTATGTTTGAGATGAGCAATTTTATAATCAGGCATTGATGAAAGGACATGGATGGTCATCAGTGGACACCATGGGTTTATTTTCAGCTCAGAATAACATATATATTCTACATCTTTCTAATACTGTGTCTCTGTGAACAATAAGGCAGCTGTCAGACAGTTTCTCTGATACGTTTGCCTTCTGTTACTCTGTTTAAATAAAATTACGGTATGGTATTGAGCTCCAATGATCTAATCAAGCCATGGGTAAAATTTATTTAGTTCCAAACTTTAGGAAAAAAATGTGTTTTTCCAAGTCATCTTAAGCCACATATATAGCAATTACATTTATATGGCTGTTAAATCTAAACACATAAATATACCGATCGTTGATAGAATTATTTGTTTTGTTGTAAGCGGTCACACTGATGGAGAAATGTGTGTCACACTATCTTTAATATTATTTAAGTGAACATGAGGCTGAAATAACTTTAAGATTTTAAAACAAACATAAATCTAGTTTAAAGTGAGTAAAGCAACAGTAAACTCAAGGCACTTTACATTGTAAGATAAACACCCCACAATGATACAGAGAAGAACCCAACAAAAAGTTGACCCTAAGAAAAGCACTTGGTGATAGTGTGAATGAGAAACTCCCATTTAACAGGAAGAAACCTACGACAGAACCAGGCTCACATGGGGACAGCCATCTGCCACAACCTGTTAGGAATGAAGTCAGTAAATTTATGAAATATTTAGGCACAATGTCTGAAAAGTCTAAGTCTGAACCTCATTTCATCTGAAAATGACCTAAAAGTCTCACTGGGTTTAAATTAAATTACAGGTCTATAGTGTCTTATTTGTTTGATTAATATTATTGAAATTTATTTTCAATCTGCATTTTTCTGCGTGAGCTGAATAATTAGATTTAAAAATATCTTTGTTATGCATTTATGAAAATTTAGCCGATCCAATCATTCTTTTCTCTCCTGTCTTTTATATATATATATATATATATATATATATATATATATATATATATATATAGATACATGTCATGTGATAGACAGTGATATTTCTGGTCTGCTGGACTGAAACTGAGTCTCTTCCCTTTATTTATCCATTGCCATGGTGAAACCTGTTAATCTGAGGGTAAACTTGAATTAACTCTGATCAGCTTCATGGAATTAAAGACTCAGAGTTACCCATGCCAGACTTAATCAACTTGGAGATTAAATTAGACTGAAACTAAGAGTTTGATGAGCCTCCTTTCTGAAACAACAATGACTTCACACACCAGTCAAGCCCTGACATAAAAACACAGTTTTGTACTCACAATAGAACTGTTCACAGCAGATAGAGCGCATGACTACAGTCCCCTTTGTGTGAGGTTCTCATTTTCTCAAACACTATTTACTTGGACGCTTAATGGACTGAGCCATTGTTAATTCCACCTGTGCGGACTTTCAATCAGTCAGCAAAAATATTATTACAGTACTGAAACTGGATTCAAATTCACACAAAAATCTCACAAGGTTGCTTTTTTAATCAGCAAGAATCCAAATTAACATTATTTTATTAAATTTTTTACATATCCTGCCACATATTGTGTGATGATATTCTCTCATAAAGGATGGTCCAGGGTAGCCTAAAGTAAATATGGTAGTAGACCAAATTAAGCAGTGAAGCCTTTGCTTGGCATTTAAAGTTTGACCATCGATTATCAAGACACTTTTGAACATTCCTAAGAAAAGAATTAATTCTGCAAACACTCTCACTGTCACAATATTTTACTATTAATATCTGCGTATTCCTCTATGACAACACATCTTTGAAAATGAATATAGTGGAAAATTAATACCTTTTCCTGTTTGTATTTTTCTTCAGGTCAGCAGTTTTGTCAAACAGAAAGAAGGAACAGCCAGTCATGTGCTAAGACCTCTGCCAACAGAACAAAAAGTTATTAGTTTTGATGACAGTGCAAAATTGTGAAATTTTGTTCCACATCCAGCTTGAGGATTAACAAACCATGTATTAGTCACAGACTACTCTGCAATACAATACAATCAATATCTTTTGACCCTCTAATGATTCTAAATGGTATGTGCTGTGACAAAGACGCAAGTCCTGCTGCACACTGCATCGATTTATTTCCCCTTCCACATGGAATGAGGAACATAGAAGAAATAGCCATTTTCACAGCCTGGAAGCATAATTAAAAATTCAGCATCCATTAAGTCTTATCTACTCCTTTTTACATACTACATTTTGATGCTGTTTAGTTTACAATAAGGAGTGTGGATAAGAGTATCCATGACATCCATTTATATTAGCAATCCCTAAATGGATCCCAGTTGTTCTACTGTATGCTAACCTTATGGCACAGTAGTCAGCATGCCCAATGCTAACAATTAAGTTTTTTATTTTCCTCTTCAAAAACAGGATTTACTGGTCAGTGTTTTTCTGTCGCTGTTTGATTTGTGCTACATGTAGCTGCCGTTGGTTAGCAACATGGCTGATGCTAACAGCATAACAGCATCTTCAACTTTATACACACGATTAGCTTAGAGTGAGGATTATAGAACCGTTCATTTACAAAAAGCAAAAATACACAATGAAAACACCTCACTACACATCAGGGTTGGGAGCAGATCATATCAGTTGGACAGAGGGGCATTCGGTGAATAATTAAAATCATAAACACACATAGTACACACATAGAGAAATGTAGCCACAGTTAGAACAGCACACAAATGTCTATCTTGGATTGCAGAGACAACCAGGAGACAGCAGAAACATTCTCACTGGATGTAGAAGTGGATCAGTGAACTCACCATTGAGCAGTTTACCGTGAGCACGCAAAATCATCAACGCATTTCCATTTGTTTTGCATTTTTCCAGTAGGACCATGCTTTAAAACTAGCTGCACAAGCTGATGAATGACCTCATTTTAGCTTCAAAGACACATGAAGTACTTCCCACTAAAGCACTAAACTACAGTGAATCAAATAATTAAACTAAGCTCACACTACATTACACTTTTTGGAGATATGGGTGTTTATGTTTTTCATTACAAAATTGTATAAATTAGTGTAACTTATAGTGTATCAGCAGAATTCAGCTGAGTGGGCATAATTACTATATTGAGTGGGCCTGAACCCCCAAAGCCTGTCCATGATGCCAACACTAATACACAGTTTGTAACAGCACTAAAAGTAATGGTTCAGCAGAAAATGTTCCCCATCAGCGCTGCTGCACATGTTAAAGCTTGAGTTCACTTTATTTTATTTTCTGTTTAAGCTCCAGTAACACAACATGTTCTATAAATTAACATGTTTTTAGCAGCTGTCCTGTTTGGACTACAGCTTTTGTGCTAGGAAAAATCAGGAAAAAACTTGGATTTAAACAATACATGAATACAAAGAAACTGATTTTTTTTTTTTTTTTAATCGCAGCTAAATTAAAGGGTTTGAGCACTCTGTGACATGGTTGACTGTCAAAATCTATAGGTGGATGAAAAATATTAAAAATTACAGTGTAGTGTTGGCAAAACAGCTCCTTACTACAAACTACATTTGGTCAACCAAGTTATTTCTCAGAGATGCTAATCTGAAAATGCTGCAAAATGTGCATCTCTTCTAAATAAAAAAACAAACAGCTGCAGCTTAATAAAGCTTCACTACATCTAACCCTACCTAACTCTACCTATAATACTCTACCTAATCAAAGCTTATATTACCCCTTACCGAATATATATCTAATCCAGCCAGGATAGCGAGCGCAATAAAATGCAATCAAATAAAAAAGATCTTGGCGCTCTATTTTTATATATATTTTATGCTTACTTTACTACTTCCAGAGCTGAATGTAAAAGAGTGATTTGATGATTAAGGGTGAGACAACCAACAGTTTAGAGTCATGGCTTTTAAAAGTATGTTCAAGTATGGACGACTGGTTTGCCTATGATGGGTAAAAATCCCAGACCCTCAGGACCATGTAAGGCTGGCATGGCCTCAAATACCTGGCCTGGTTACACAATGCTTCGTGTTCTTGTATAAGATCACAAGACTTTCATGTTACAGCAGATGAAAACAGTGTGAGAGTAGTGCCAATTTAAGGAGGTTGTGGTATGCTTTGAACTAGATTGGAGAATTTTTATTGACACTTAGGAATCAGAGAGACACTTTAGCATTGTCCTTTAATAGGCTTTCTTCAAGTGATGCCTTTCTATTCTGGGGGAAGGCACCACCAATTGGTGGATGTGAAACCTGGATAAAAAGGAACATAATGAAAGAAAGAAAAATGGTGGAAACTTGTTCAAGAATAAGAAATGTTAAATCAGCTTTATTATAGATCTGACACAAAATTAATTACTCCTTATTTGTGCATATTGCCCACCCCAATCATTCACTTTAAAGTTGCCTTAAAAGGAAACAATCCCTGACCAGTATGAACGGGAAGAATGATTATGAGCAAACCTGCTTCGGTTTTCCTATTAGTACCAGGCTATTATTCTTTTTTTTAGTATTTGCTTTGTGGTTGGGTTTAGTTTAAGGCAGAAATGAAGCAATAAAATGTACGGCTGGAAAGACAAATAGGTCTACGGAATGTCTTAAGATCTAAGCAATAACACTGTCATTGCCTCCCTCTATTTACTCTACCTCTATGTTTTATCAGTTGTGTGCATGTGCGTGTGTGTGTGTGTGTGTGTATTGCACTGACCTCTTTTCCATGCATTGGCGTGGCCGAGGGAGAACTTCTAACCTCTAGTTATCAACAGTACTTAACCCTAACCCTTTATTCATTGTCAGATTGTTTTTCTCCTCCATGTGGTGGTACTGCTGACAGAGAGCATGGTTAGCAGTAAAACTTTCTTGTTAACCTGTACATACATGGTTGTCGTCTCCCTCCTCGCAGATACTGGAAGCCTAACCCTATAGAAATGTAGTAGAAATACTTGCTTGAGTCAATGTTTTGGAAATACTTTCATAAAGCTTATTCTGTTTTTGCACATTACTGAGATCACTCACAGTTGTGTCCTGACATTGAGTTTCTTGGGTAAAACTGTAATGCACTAACTCTGTCTAGGAGAGACACTCTAATAATAAAGTTAGTCTCTTCCATCATGGTCTAAAGGATTACTAAGTTTAGTCACATCAGAGTAGACAATGTTGTTATATCTCACAAGGTTAAAGTTTTGTCATAATGTGAGATTGGCTGGATCCACAAAGCAGACTTCGTGAGTAAGTAGGGAAGGGAATGTGGTGGTGGAATGAGTCCTACTTCAGTGCAGATGGGAACACAGGAGGTTTACAAGGTGAGAGAGAGTGACACTGTGAATATTACAGGTTCTAAACTGAAGCAGATCAAATGTAACTTGAGGCTGCGAAGTGGCAGAATATGGAGGAAGTACTAGATCAGCAGGTGGGTTTCCTTGGAGAGCAGGTGGAGAGCGGGCAGGCAGGTTGAGTCTGGGTCGCAGACATCCAGAGGTCCAGGTAGCAGTGAGGAAGAGACGCAAAACAGCTTGAGTTGTTACCAGATTGCGGGAAAGTTGATTCTCAAGCCACCATGCTCCAAATGGGGCTCTCAAATGAGCAGCTAAGAAGGGCAGAAGAATAAAAGGATGAGATCAAACAAGATTGATAGTGCCCTAGTGTCACCAGTGTAATGGGAATAGTCTGTTAGGGAACTGTGGCCTGTCCTTCTTACACTTGAAGCCTGATGAATCAACTACCAACAGGTGAGGAGGTGTTGACCCACACCGCGAAACTCCGCCTTCAGGTGGAAACCTGAGACAAAACTAGCCTGACAACTCCATGTTGTAAAATTGAAAGAAAAAGAGAAATACAAACAAAACTGCCCAGTTCTGCAGAATCAACAAGTTTGGCCAAGGTTAAGGGGCTCTCTACTTGTTTTAAAAGCTGTGTCTAATATCCAGTGATGTTTGTGCCATTATTAGACGCGCACTTTAAAATGTGAAAGTCAGGAGTCTGCTGTCTGATTTAGGTGAGGAGTTTTGAGCGGTTGGTAATGTAGTAAAGGGGGTTGCAAATGTTACTGCATGTTTGCATGCACACCCCCCCCCCCCCCCCCCCCCCCCACACACACACACACTTCCAAAAAAAAATAAATCTACTACACCCTGTCAATAAAAATTCCCCCTGAGTAAATCCATGTGCCTTCTTCCTTGATTTGGTTAAACATAAAGTTTCTGCCCTTAGGGAGGGAATTCGGAAACAAAACAAAAAAACAGATGCACATCTGCTACATTACAAATTGTTAATTATTTGCTTCATCTTGGAGTTGCACGATGTCTGTAGATCTACAGAAACTATGAAGATGCTAAGATTTTTTATTGGCAGTGAGTAGGGTGGACAAGATTAAAAATGAGAAAGCGACAGCGGAGGTTGAGCAGTTTGTAGACAAAGTTAGAGAGGTAAAAATGAGATGGTTTGGACACATGCAGAGGAGGTATAATGGATGGATATGGAGCTGCATGGCAGGAGGAAAAGAGAAAGACCACAGAGGAGCTTCATAGATGTAATACAGAAGGACATGCAGAGGCGGTGGATAGTAGGGATAGGGTGCAATGGAGGCAGATGGTCTGCTGTGGTAAAATCTAAAAAGAGGAGATTTACTAATGTCAATTTCAGGTATTTTTTTATATCATACAATAAAATGTACATCTCGCAAAAAAAGTTGAAAAAAATCACACACATCTATTCATATAGTCGTGTGTGGACTAATTATTACATGTTTACGCGACTAAACTTCCGAGCTTTCTAGACTCCGCTCGCTCACGTGACTGAGTCAAGGCCGGAAGACGTAATTACGGTGTCGACGTCAGCAAAAGCGTGCGCGCCACCTTCAGAGGAAGCTGCACGCGGGATGTGTGGGACATAATGGTGGATAGGTAGGGAACACACTTAAGCTCGCTAAGAGTAGCTCTTCAACTGTTGATCAATTCCCAGTTGTTGTCTTGGACTCTTCCATCGCTCTGACCCGACAACCGCTTGCTGCTGCAGCCCGCTTGGACTGGACGACGCCCTGGACCACAGAAAAATGCCGAATATCAAAATATTTAGCGGTAGCTCACACCCGGACCTGTCTCAGAAAATAGCGGACCGCCTCGGTCTCGAGCTGGGAAAGGTTGTAACAAAGAAATTTAGCAACCAGGAAACATGGTGAGTTGTTTGCTTTGTTTTGTAGCTACTTTAAAAAAAGGCTTAGGTTTTAGAGGTGTGTCTGGTAGGCAAATATCGTAGCCTAGCGACATGTATTAATGGGAAACGTGGTGTCACGGTGAAATTGCCGCGCACTGTTGTCAGGAACTTGTAGTCCATGCGTTCCACAGAACTAATGCTAACCAGCTAATTCTCAGCACCAAAGCCGCCTCAAAATAGGTTTAAAGTGCCATCATGTACCGTCTGGAGACTGTCATTTCCGGACTGTATGCTTCTTTTTTTACCCTCAGTTTAACGCTTGTGCAGATCAGATCACAAAGGCAAACACGAGCCACTGTTTACTCTCCCTCATCCATCTCCTACCTGCCATGATGTGTTAGCTCCTTAGCCCTAATTGTTTGCTTTTGTCACCTTCTCTCCTCTGACAGCGTGGAGATAGGGGAGAGCGTGCGTGGAGAGGATGTCTACATCGTACAGAGTGGTTGTGGAGAGATCAATGACAATTTGATGGAGCTGCTGATCATGATAAACGCCTGCAAGATTGCCTCCGCCTCCAGGGTCACCGCTGTCATCCCCTGCTTTCCGTACGCCCGGCAGGACAAGAAGGACAAGGTGGGGGTGAGGGATATCTGTCTACTTACTTCTGTCATGCCATTTGCCATCCAGCACCATGACAAGAAGCCTGCAGCCATGCCCATCAGCCAACAGGGCATATTTGCTTTTCCCTTTTCTTTGTTTTTTGTTGCCTCTTCTGTATTGTTTGCTAAGTTAACTTGAATTGCATTTCCATACCTCCCCATCCAGCTGTTTGGATTTTTATTTATTCCCTTTTTGGCATTTTAATCATACTGCACGAATCAAATGTTTTTACATGTTAATCTACTAAATAAAAAATGTTAATATAATATTGCAATGTGAGTTTGCTCTGTAGCAGGGCCAAACCCATCATTCTCAACTGTTTTGGCTATTCTAATGAATGCCTTTTGCAGCTAAATCAACCCATGTACTTTTTATATTGTCAGTACTAATATGTAGTGTCACTATGACAGGGTAACCTGCAGCATTTGACTGCTATAATTTTACTGAACTGCTAAGCTCTCTTAAGTGTTATTTTTAGAACTGAGCACTGCTTGCCAGTTTGCTTATTCCATGTGACTAACAAGAGCTATTTTCATTACAGAGCCGTGCCCCTATCTCTGCCAAGCTGGTGGCCAACATGTTGTCGGTATCAGGCGCTGACCATATAATCACAATGGACTTGCATGCTTCACAGATCCAGGTGAGCAACACAACAGTACATGCAAACAGACTTGTTTCTCATACACCGCCCTCCAATTGGTCAGCCCTGCAAAATCACCATTTTGGTTTGCATTTTAAACCCCCATGTGGCTGATATGTGAAAATTTGCATTGTGAATCTCGTTGTTTACTTGGATACTATAAAGGAAGATGAAAGCCCATATGTTTAACTGGTGTGTGTATATCTCTTATTTGCAGGGATTCTTCGATATACCCGTTGATAACTTGTATGCAGAGCCAGCTGTTCTGAAATGGATTAAAGAGAACATCCCAGAGTGGAAAAACTGCATCATTGTCTCACCTGATGCAGGAGGAGCCAAGAGGTATGCTCTCACAGGAGTTCTACCTTTAACCATAGCTTAACCTTTCCATATCTTCTCTAGAGTTTAATTTAGATTAACATTCTGTTGGCTTTACCTATCTCAACAGGAGTTTAATTTGACATGCAAAAGTAGTTTAAACACAGAGCTTTAACTGGTGCAATGCTTGCTTTTTCTTTTGCAGGGTCACATCAATAGCAGACAGGTTGAACGTGGACTTTGCTCTTATTCACAAGGAGAGGAAAAAGGCGAACGAGGTGGACCGCATGGTTCTCGTCGGAGACGTGACCGATCGGGTCGCCATTCTTGTGGATGATATGGCTGACACATGTGGCACAATCTGCCATGCTGCTGACAAGTAAAGCACCTTCTTTATCTTTTAAATTAAGTAAATTTTGAGCTTTGCTCCAGAGCAAAACGCAGAGGTATTTGAGCTACTGTGAAAACTAAGTGATCATTACTGAATCCCATTTAGAGATGTTTTGCAGACTGTGTCCAGTGATATGGAGACTTGTAATGCATCTTGCTCTTTCTCTCTTTTAGACTCATTTCTGCTGGAGCCACTAAGGTGTATGCCATCTTAACTCATGGCATCTTTTCTGGCCCAGCGATCTCCCGCATCAACAATGCTTGTTTTGAAGCTGTGGTTGTCACCAATACGATCCCTCAAGAGGAGAAGATGAAGCATTGTTCCAAAATACAGGTCAGGAAATTGAAAACCATTTCCAGAACAGAAATTGGCATAAGAGCTGAAAAACTTCAGGTTGCTGTGTGTATTTTTGGGAAGCTGGTGTTTGAAGCTGCACAGAGTCTTACAGTTTGTGTGACATCTTGTTCTTTCTTGCCTTCAGGTTATTGACATCTCCATGATCCTTGCTGAGGCCATTCGCAGAACTCACAACGGCGAGTCCGTGTCGTACCTGTTTAGCCACGTTCCCTTGTAACAAAAGCTGTCTACCATCAACCTTGTGCTATTAACACCAAATAAGAGAAGAGGGATTTTCCCCAACTCAAACACAACCATTAACAAAGATGTTCAACTAATTAATTGTTTGGAGGGAAAAGAAATGTCATGTCTGTTACTAACGCTGGCCCCACCTCACTTTAAGTCCTTTCCCTTTCAGCGGTGTACCGTCACGCCTCGGGCACCAAAGCAATCGCAAGCTACCAATTCAGGCTGGCATATTTATTTTATATGGATAAATGGTGTTTTATCCACTGTGAACTTTGTTCTTTGTTCATAACTTTTCGATCTAGAGTTTCTCCTGACCATCGCACCTCTGCAGGAGTAATGTCAGTCTGTTGTCAAAGAGCTAATATGAATAACCCTGGATGGCTCCAGTGGTCAGGAGAAGCTTCTGCTATATGAAGCTGTTACAGTGCTTTTTGTTACATTGAACGAGAGTAGTTTTTCTTGTTGCTTGTTTTATCCACTGCTGTTTAAAAGATTATAATTACTGAAGTGAATGTGTTTTGAGATAGTTTACAGTGCCACTGAAGCTCCACTCAACCAAGTGTGCCTCAACAGTCTGAAATGATAAGATTTTTCTTGCTTTATTTTATTTCTCTCCCTCATGTTTCTGTTTGGTTTACCCACTGGACAAAGCACTTCGGTGTGTCTTAGCAGGCTGAAAACAATAATTTTGGATGTTTCTTTCGGCTCTTGAGGTGCCCTCATTGAGTGGGGTTTGCCCAGTGTCCTCGAGGGTCTGTGAGGAGCCTTCCATAGTTGGGTTGTTTGGTTTTTAGCTTGGGGTCTCTGCAGGCTGGAGCTTCCTTCAGAAATGTTCACCTGCCTTTTATTTCTTTGTCTGGAGGAAGGAGTTGTCAGTTATGTGCATAATCCAAATCTTTGTGTTTTTATTTTTTTCAGTAGAATGAATGTGCCAGTTATTTGATGAATGCATTCTTAATACAATTAAATATGCGTCAGATCTTAAACATGGCTCTTCTATGTCTTTTTTAGATACATACAGGTCATTTCCTAAAAAAAAAAAAAAAAGGGAAATGTACTATTAATCATTCTATTTCATGTATTTGATTATTTCAGATGTAATTCATATTTTAGAGTAGTAATAGTAAATTACTTCGTGTAATCAAGATGAGAGACCACGGCTATAAAAGCGAAGGTGGATTTGGGAAGTCTGTCGCAGCCATGTCCTGTCCGTTTGTACGCGAGCAACCCATTGCGGAAGGTGCAAGATTGATAAGGAGAGTTTTCAGAATTCAGCGTATACTGCGGGATAGACAGGATCCTTTAGCTCAGCGCGACAGTGTGCTCATAGAGAGATATCGATTTTCCCGTGAGGGTATTATTTACAAACAAACATTAGATTATTTCAGGGTCTCTTTTCAAGAGACTAAAAGCAATATAAGTGATAAATATTACCATTCTGTAGAATATTCTTATATTTCACTTTTACTTGTTCCCATGTTCTAGTGGGTCCTGTTGTGGCTCTAATGTGAAAGAGGATATAATGTAATATAATATAATAAATTACTTACGAGTTTAATTTGTCAGCAACTTTCTGCCAGCCCTCTCTCCTTGCTTTTGCAGCCTTTGCAGTGTTCCCTTGCGTTTTAATTAAACTCCGAAACTCCTGAAATCCCTCAATCAAGAGTTCTTGCTCTGCTGCCGTAAAATACTGTTTAAGTATTGCGCCGAGTTTAAGATGGCGCCGAGTATGGCAGCCTCGTCGCGAGCTCCCCCAAGCAACAGCTGTTTTTTGTGTTTAATTTTACTTTTTCTTTATTTTTTCACGAGTAGCACATGTCTCCTTGTGTACGACCGACAAACCTTACTGGACATAAAAGATGGACTTTCTCATCACTTTCCGGAGTTCAAGTTTTGCAACACGGACCCTCCGTTTGCAGACCCCCCATTCATCTCACCTGAGACGCCTTTGTTCTGGGCCCGTGGAGGCCGCAAACGCCGACGCAGAGGGAGAAGATCTGGCGTTCTGGTTCGACTGAGACGGCGCACTAACAGACCACCGTTACCCAGTTTATTACTGGCTAATGTGCAGTCTCTGGAGAACAAGCTGTGCGAGCTTCGGGCACGGATCTCATTCCAGCGAGAGATGCGGGACTGCTGCGTGATCTGCCTCACAGAAACCTGGCTATCGGACAAGGTACCGGACTCCGCAATACAACTACCGGGGTTCTCTGTGCACCGCGCGGACAGGTCACAGGAGCTTGGGAACTGGGAAAAGCAGAGGCGGTGGTGTATGTTTCATGATCAACAACAGCTGGTGTGATTATGCGAACGTGCACCCGGTCAAATCTTTCTGCTCACCGGACCTGGAGTACCTGATGATTAAGTGCCGGCCATTCTGGCTACCGAGGGAATTCACAGCAGTGATTATTACGGCGGTTTACATTCCCCCACAAGCCGACACTGACCGAGCACTCAGGGAACTGTACAGCGCGATCAGCAGTGAGGAAACCGCACACCCAGAGGTGGCGTTTATCACGACCGGGGACTTTAACACTAGATTTACTATCCTGCGCAAATTTGCGTAACTTCCCTAAACCCAACACCCCCTAGAATTACTGGCTTTTTTATTTTCTGGTGCAAGTCCTGAGGTGTTAAGCACCCCTGCTGAGATTTCCACAGGTCGTCAGCTTGTTTCTCCTACAGCTTTTGTTGTGCAAACCACCCATTGTCCTTGAGGCCTGGCACATTTGCATTTGCTCACTCAGAGTTGCTCAGATCCAAGGCAGGCCAAACCTCTGTGTTACAACTTTCAGAAATGCCTGGTAGAAATGCTTCAACTTACTCATGAGATTTTGACCACATTTTTTGCGGAAGTCACAACTATACTGAATGCACGACCGTTGTTGCCAGCTGCAAGAAATGCCCTGGTAGGGAACAGCTGTTCCCTACCAAGGTTCGTTTCAAAGTTTGAAACACTTTGAAATAAAACAGACTTGTGTACCCATATATTGTGAATGTGTGTCTTTTGTATGTAGGTTGTAAGACAGAGGTTTGCCCTGCCTTGGATCTAAGTAAACAAATGCCAATGTTGCACAAACACACACACACACACACACACACACACACACACAGCAAATCTGCATTTATTTGTCCCACAAGTGGAAAATCTGCATTGTCATTGCAAAAAAGTGGACAGAGCACAGTATAGAAAGTGCACTATACAAACAATCTGGAAACATAAATATGGACACGTGTATTCAAAAATATTGGTGTATGTATACACACACACACATATCTATCTATCTATCTATCTATCTACGTGTGTGTGTGTGTGTATGTATATATATACACACACACACACACACACACACACACACACACACACACACACACACACATACATATATATATATGATATAGATGTATCTGTGTGTATAACTAGACTTTATGCATATTATATAACGTGTGGCTATATAAATATATGTACAACTCTATGTATATATGTTTATGGCCAGGCATCCAATGTAGTGACAAGGATTGACAAGATCTAATATTGCATATGAGAAATATTGCACATAGAAACTACCATGGTGTATAGTACGCTGCAGGTAAGGAAGGAAAGTAGCCTTGCAGGGAAGGAAAGAATGGTCCAAGTCAGGCCAAACGACGGCACTGTGTGGGTTGAGGAGGACATCGGAATGCCCAGTGCAGAAGCAAATCGTTCGTGCTTCACTGCGCAAGCTGGACCCACAGAGTCTGCTAAGGTTTGTCACTGCCATATTAGATATGATATTTATATAAACCCATTTAGAGTGAGGTTCATGTAAATTTACCATTTTCTATTTGTTTATCTTCCGACAGCGTAAAGTTACAAGTGTGCTCCAAAGCTTCCTTTGCCTGTTAGACGTGGGAATGCTGCAGACCATCAGAGAGTGCATGGTACATCAAGCCCGCATAACAGAGCCGGACTGGAATTTGGCAGTTCATGAACTTATGGCATCCATTTCAATCCTGTTTGTAAGAGCAATCATGTGTCCTGTTGGTGCCATTGTGGATTGCTGGTCAGAAAGTTTTCTGGTGCCACTAATCAAAGAGACAATGCCCCGAGATAGATTCATTTCAATTATGCAACACCTTCGATTTGATGACAGGGACACGCGGGCAGAACAGGTGAAAACAGACAAATTTGCAGCGATTTGTCTGACATCCGACATCTGGACACGCTTCAACGAGAACTGTGCTAAGAGTTTCACTCCAGGGGAACACATGACCATAGATGAACAGCTGTTCCCTACCAAGGTTCGTTGTCCATTCACCCAGTATATTGCAACCAAGCCAGACAAATTTGGGATCAAGTTCTGGATGGCCACGGATTTGGACACCAAATATGTCTGCAGTGCATCTCCTTACTTGGGAAAGGACCCCAGTCGTCAGAAGGGAGAGAGGCTGGCAGAGAACGTGGTCATGGACCTGATGGAGCCGTTTTTGGATGATGGAAGAAATGTCACAACGGACAATTTCTTTACTTCACTGTCACTGTCGCACAGACTGCTGCAGCGCAAAACAACATTACTGGGCACGGTGAATAAAGTCCGGCGTGAACTTCCTCAACTTGCAAAAGATACTGCAAAGCGAGAGGTATTCTCCACTTCAGTGCTTAGAAGTGGCAGTGTGTCCTTGACAATTTATGCACCTAAAAAAAACAAGACTGTGTGTGTTCTAAGTTCCATGCACCAAGACGTGACGATCGGTGACGGCAGAAAGAGGAAACCCAACACGATCACAGACTACAACCACATGAAGGTATGTGAATGTGTGTACAATTTTACACCAGTGCTACAATGTTTTCTGATGTGTGCTATACAGGCCTATAGAAAAAAACATATACTCATGACTCTCTCGCTCTGCTTATACAGTGTGGTGTAGACGTGTTGGACCAAATGGCACGGATGTATTCTGTAAGATCAGCAACACGCAGGTGGCCAGTAGCGGTTTTCTACAATATGCTGGACCTGGCGGCAGTGAATGCCTACATTTTGTACAAGGCATGTACAGGGTGGACAGGCAAAAGAAGATTGTTTCTGCGTCTTCTAGCTCAGCAACTTCGTAGCCGATTCATGCAGCACAAGGAAATCTTAGCACAGAGGCAGGCTGCTGCAGCTGCTGTGCCAGGGACTGTAAAGACAACGCAGTGCCAGGTGCAAGAGAGCTGCAACAGGAATCGCAGCAGATTTACCTGTGCAACATGTAAGAAATTCACCTGTGCCAAATGCAGGGATGATGGACACTGGGTCTGCAAACGCTGTAAAGTTTGAAACACTTTGAAATAAAACAGACTTGTGTACCCATATATTGTGAATGTGTGTCTTTTGTATGTAGGTTGTAACACAGAGGTTTGCCCTGCCTTGGATCTGAGTAAACAAATGCCAATGTTGCGCACACACACACACACACACACATGTCTGGTTTGCTATCCTCGCGGGGACATCCCATTGACATAATGCTTTCCCTAGCCCCTTACCCTAACCCTAACCATTAAAAATGAATGCCTAACCCTAACCCTTACCCTAAACCTAACCATAACCTAATTGTAACCCTGACAGTAAAACCGCATTTTGAGTGTGAAAATTGCTTTCAACCCCGAGGGGACCTGGATTTTGGTCCCCACGGTGCAGAAAGTCCCCACCAGAATAGTAAAAGTCAGATTTTGGTCCCCACCAGGATAGTACGAACCCGTACACACACACACACACACACACACACACACACACACACACACACACACACACACACACACACACACACACACACACAGCAAATCTGCATTTATTTGTCCCACAAGTGGAAAATCTGCATTGTCATTGCAAAAAAGTGGACAGAGCAAGGTATAGAAAGTGCACTATACAAACATTTTATATATATATATATATATATATATATATATATGTATGTATATATGTATATACATACATATATATATGTGTGTGTGTGTGTATAACTAGACTTTATGCATATTATATAAGGTGTGGCTATATAAATATATAAATATATGTACAACTCTGTGTATATATGTTTATGGACAGGCATGCAGGCAGGTAAGGAAGGAAAGTAGCCTTGCAGGGAAGGAAAAACTTGAATCTCTCATGGTTAGGGGTTGGGGGAGGGTGTGTTTGCACAACAAAAGCAGGAGAACAATGGAGCTGAAGACCTGTGAAAATCTCAGCGGGGTGCCAAGAGGTGTTAAGGTCGGGGGGAATTTACGCAAATTTGCGCAGGCCAGTAAATCTAGTAGTAGGGACTTGCACCAGGGAAAAAAGGCTCAGTAATTCTAGTGTTAATAAGGGTAACCTGAAGAAAGTCTCACAAAAACTACACCAACACATCCATTTCAGCACTCGTGGAGACCGGCTTCTTGACCACTGCTACACCTCTTTCCGGGATGCATACAAAGCCCTCCCCCGCGCCCCATTCGGCCAATCAGATCACCGCTCCATCCTGCTCCTGCCCGCCTACAGGCAGAAGCTGAAACAGGAAGCTCCAACCCTGAGGGCGGTGCACCGTTGGTCGGACCAATCGGAGTCTACGCTGCGGGACTGTTTTGATCACGCGGACTGGGAAATGTTTCACGTGGCTGCTAAAGACATTGATGAGTACACAGACTCAGTCTGCGGATTTATCAGAAAATGCGTGGAAGATGTCGTCCCATCCAGAACAGTTAAATCCTTCCCAAATCAAAAACCCTGGATTAACAGAGATGTTCGCACAGCACTGGCGGCACGGAGCACCGCTTTTGCCTCCGCGAACACATCGGACTACAAACACGCACATTACCAACTCCGGAAGACGATCAAAGCAGCCAAACGTGAGTACAGGGACAGGGTGGAGCAACATTTTGACAACCCTCGGAGTATGTGGCAGGGACTAAACACGATCACAGACTTTAGAGGGAAAACCAGCACACCGCAGACCACAGCCTCTCTGTGTGAGGATCTAAACGTATTCTACGCTAGATTCGACACAGCGAACACCACGAGACCGGACAGTGTGCGCACCGCGGATGACGTCAGTGCGCACACTGTGTCTGAGGAGGATGTGCGGAAGTGCTTCAGGAGGGTGAACGCACGCAAAGCTACTGGTCCGGACGGGATTCCCGGCCGCGTCCTCAAGTCATGCGCGGCTCAGCTGGCTGGAGTGTTTACACACATCTTCAACCTTTCCCTCTCTCTGTCTGTAGTCCCAGCCTGCTTCAAAATGGCCACCATCGTCCCTGTACCCAAATCCTCCACCATCTCCTCATTGAACGACTGGCGACCCGTAGCCCTGACCCCCATCGTGAGCAAATGCTTCGAGAAGCTGGTCAGGGACTTCATCTGCTCTGCACTACCCGACTCACTGGACCCTCTACAGTTCGCATACCGCCACAACAGGTCCACTGATGATGCCATAGCCCTGACACTCCATGCTGCCCTGTCACACCTGGAGAAGAGAGACACGTATGTGAGAATGCTGTTTGTAGATTACAGCTCAGCATTCAACACCATCGTTCCCTCGAAGCTGGACAGGAAACTGCAGGATCTAGGACTGAGCAGCTCCCTCGGCAGCTGGATCCTTAACTTCCTGTCTGACAGACGCCAAGTGGTCAGACTGGGCAGCACCACCTCATCCCCCATCACACTGAACACTGGTGCTCCACAGGGGTGTGTACTGAGCCCTCTCCTGTACTCACTCTACACCTACGACTGCACGGCCACTAGAAACTCCAACATCATTGTGAAGTTTGCGGACGACACTACAGTGGTGGGTCTTATTACCAACGGTGATGAGACGGCCTACAGGGAGGAGGTCAGCGCCCTGACCCACTGGTGTCAAGACAACCATCTCACCCTCAACGTCGCAAAGACAAAGGAGTTGATAGTGGACTTCCGGAGGTGCAGAGGAGTACACACCCCCATCACCATCAACGGCGCCGCTGTGGAGAGAGTGAGCAGCTTCCGCTTCCTTGGTGTACATCTGGCTGAGGATCTTACGTGGTCAGTACACATAAACAAAACAGTGAAGAAGGCGCAGCAGCGCCTCTTCTTTCTCAGGAGACTGAAAAGATTCGGCATGAACCCCCGCATCCTCAGGACCTTCTATCGCTGTGCCATTGAGAGCATCCTCACTGGATGCATCACCACCTGGTACGGCAACAGCACCGCTCACAACCGCAAAGCTCTCCAGAGAGTAGTGCGGTGTGCTGAACGGATAATTGGAGGTGAGCTTCCCTCCCTCCAAGACATCTACAGGAAGCGGTGCCTGAGGAAAGCGGGGAGGATCATCAAGGACTCCAGTCACCCCAGCCATAAACTGTTCAGACTACTTCCATCAGGAAGGAGGTTCTGCAGCATCCGGTCCCGTACCAGCAGACTGAGAGACAGCTTTTTCCATCAGGCCATCAGACTGCTGAACACGTCATAGACACCTCACCCTCACTACTGGAACTTCAACATTATGCACTCCATACTGTATATAAATACCACTGTTTTGCACATACCAACCTCTGTATATTTTATATATCTTATTTTATTGTTTACTTTATTTCATTTGTAAAACATGTATATACATACTATATACACACTCAAACACACACACGTAGAAAAACATATTTAGTATACACATTCAGTAATGTATATACCTTTACATATTGTACATATATTTATTACTTTTTAGATTAGCCATTTTTATATTTTGCTTGTTTTACATTATTGTATTTTGCACAACTCTGTTGCTTGTGAAGCTCGCACACAAGAATTTCACTCACATGTACTGTACCAGTGTACCTGCACATGTGATGTGACAATAAAAGTGATTTGATTTGATTTGATACTGAGCGCGCTCCTTCGACATCTTCGCCGACCAATCACAGGGTTGCCGATCAATGTTTCTACTATCGATGCGTAGCCCCTTTTAAGCCACCCAGTGATCTCACATTACTTCATCCAGCTATACTAATCGTCAACAACAGGTGTGTTCGGAGAACCGGATTAGCGAGCTCAAAGTTGGCGTGATGATTTGATCTTGGATGTAGTAAGCGAGGTACGAAGAACGGACCCCAGAGTGGCCGCGATCTAATCCTGTTTACATAAAGTAAGCCTGCTCCCAAGCAGGTTTACGCTTACGGATCTGTTGCTATGACAGCAAGTCCCGGATGAGCTTCTGAGAACCGAACGATCCAAGATCACGCGAAATCGTCAACAATCAAATCCAGCTAACTTACTTAGCGAGGTACGAAGAACGGACCCCTGTTTTGTATAGCCTGTATCACTTTTAAACAACCAAGGCTGACACATTTACATTCCAGGTGTCTAAAAAAAACTCAGGTTCAAAATGCAAGATGGCTGAAAGGGATATATATATAAAATTGTTATTCTGGAAAGTAAAAATCACAACCTGTTCATTAAAATGTGTTCAGCATTTGCACATTGATTATTCATCTGATCAATCATGACACGTACTGTTCTCCCCTGTATAAGCCATCTTTGTAGGGTAAAAGTATCAGTATTGGTATATTGTAAATGCCAATACTGATCCTGCATTTACTTGGTATCAGATCAAAACCAAAATCTGCAGTATGGCATAGCACTAATGCACAATACTTTAATTAGACTGGATGTAGCTTATAGCTAATTTCCACAATGTCCTTTTTCCTGTAACCTGGCTTATTTTATTCTTTTTAGTAACCAAGGATACTTTGTTTTATTTTATATTACTCCTGCATTTTACCGTAATATTTTTTTAATGTAATACAAATATAGAGGGCTGTTTGTTTGTTTGCCCACCAGATACATTGCAATGTGTAGAGTCTGCTGATAAATTTATGTTTTGAAAGGGAAGATGAGGCTCTTTATACATCCGTTATCAGTTATTGGATTAATAACTTCAATATTTTCTTAAAATTACTAAAATATTTTAGCTTGGCATTGATAAAACTCCGTGGAACATCAGCCTGCCGGAAACAATTTCTTCATGGAACGCACCCTTCTCCCGAAGCTCGGTGGGGGGAAAAGGCGGTCTTGACTGACAGATGATACAACCAATCCATTGTGTCGTGACGTAGCTCGTCTTGTCCAATGATTATTCTAAATGGGGCGGGGTCAGTCACAGACACCGGCAGATCAATGCTCAGTGCGCCTTGCTCTCTAATCCCATTGTAGACCCAGGTTAGGGGAGAAACAAGTGATGGAAATGGTTTAAGGAAAATAGAGAAAGATGGTGACATTCACTGCAGAGGTAATAAATGCAAAATCAGATGTGACGTCTAAGATGGAGAGGATTCAGATTATTGTTAAGGCAGCATGCCATAGTTTAGATAAGAAGAATATCAGGTGGGTGGATGTAAGGGGGGACTAAGTAGTCACGGAAGTCAAGAGGGATAATGTGGTGGTTAATTTTTATAACCACATTAATCCTAAAGTGGAATGCAAGGAGTCTTTTGTCAAATGGTCAAGATTTTTAAAAAGTTTATATACAATCATACAGAAAAATCTGACACTTGTATTCAGGAAACATGGTTGAAGCCTTTTTGGGGTTTTTAGAGTGTATGGGTATATTGCGGTTAGATATGATATGAAAGAAGGGAATGGATGTGGGTGTCTTACATTCCTTGATTAAGGAAGGTATTCCATATAAAATAATTGAGAGGGAAGGGGATTTGGAGTACGTAGGAATTGAGGTATTGATAGGAGGGAAGGTAATTATGGTTATAAATTTTTGCAATCCTTGTAAAAAGGTTAAGTAAACTGGAGGAAATAGATGTGAAAGGAAATATATAGTGTGGAGATTTTAATGCACATCATTCATTATAGGGGAGTGAGAAAACAGACTGAAATGGTAAAGTGTAAGAGGAATTTCTGGTGGATAAAAATCTTGTATGTTGAATGATGGGAAGATGACAAGAAATGATAGAGTTTTGGTGAGGAGTTGGTATTAGATTTAACTAGTTCTTTGGCTCCATCATGTGAGTGCCAAGTAAGAAGTAAGTCATTTGGTAGTGGTCTTTATATTGTAGTCAGTAAAATAAGGAGAGGTCAAATACAGGTGCCTGAAACATTAGGAGGAAAGTGGTTGTTTGGGAAGGCGATTTGTAAAAATGTACTTAATATTATGAGGTGTTTAGCAGGGTTGACATGGGGTGCCATTTTTGATGCCCTTAAAATATTTATGTCACGTTAATTGGGGAGAAAGAGGACAGAATTTTTAAAACAGTTTTGGGTGGATGGAGATAATAGAGCTAAGAAATAATAGAATTTCAAAAGTAATAATAGGAGAATGTTGAGAGTAGAAATGGGTGGTACTACGGAGCGCAAGTTTGAAAAGGTGGTTGATCGGTTAAGTCATGATGATAGGAAATTAAAGATATTTCATTTTTTGTTTAATGCTGGACTCATCAGGAGGATCTAAGGATATAGAAGTGATGTGGGAGTTAAACCCAGAAGATGGCAGTAGTGCAACATCGTTGGATGCAGGCTGCCTTTAAAAATGGAAGAAGAAGAAGAAGGAATTCTATTGTGGACCGCTTATCGGAGGAGCGTCTGTGGTAACTACAGGCACAAGCAGAAATACCCTCTCCTCATGCAGCACTGGAAAATACAATAACGACACACCTGTTCTGCCTCCACATTCCTACAATGAACTGTGGAAAATAACAAATTGTTTTTCTGGTGGAGACAGCTGACAGAGTAAGTAAATGATTATGATCACACACTGTAAATTTACTTTTTTTAACCTAAGTGTTGTAAATGGCTTTTTCATTCATTTTTCTCTTATAACTGACTGTGCATGCCTGACTGGATCTGCTTAATTTCTCTAAGGAGAATAATGGCCGGCGGTTCTGAGAGTAAACAAGAAGAAGAGGCACTTGGCAACCTAATTGTTCATTTCCAGAGCTACTTGCATGGAGGAACCTCCAGCTTGCTGTCCACCCTTCCCACCCTTATCGTCTTTCCTGTCTATAAGACTGTTTTTCGTCAACAAATCCACAACGCCTCAGTTCACAAGGCAGTGGCACAGCTCTATAGAGAGGGCCCTGTGAAGCTCTATAGGGGTGTGGCTCCACCGTTAGTGATGAGGACGCTGAACGGCACGCTGCTCTTTGGCCTCCAGGATACACTCCTCCGACAGCTCCCTCTGTCATCCCACAATGTCATCTCTACCAAGGCCCTTCCTGCTCTGGCGGGGTTTGGGGCAGGTCTTGTAGAAGCCGTGGTTTTTACGCCCTTTGAGCGCGTTCAGAATGTGCTGCAGAACAGCCAGAATGACAGTCGTCTACCCTCGTTCAAGAGCGTCCTTCTAAGGCTAAAGGCAGAGGGGATAGCTTTAGGCTACTACAGAGCCTTCCTGCCCATTGCAGCCCGCAACGCCTTCGGCAGTTCCCTCTACTTTGGACTGAAGGGGCCTGTGTGTGTTGCTGTGGCAGAGCAGGGGCTCTCACCAATAGCCTCCTCTTTCATCTCAGGAGCAGTGATATCAATGGCAGTCAGCTTGACTCTGTACCCACTCTCTGTGCTTGTGGCAAACATGCAGGCACAAGTAGGTGGGGACGTTAAAGGGGTCATAGCATGCTGGGCTCTGCTCTGGAAATCTCGTAATCGGAGTTTGGCGTTACTGTATCGAGGAGGTTCCATGGTTATCCTGAGGTCGTGCATCACTTGGGGACTCACCACTGCCATTTATGACAGGCAGGAGAAACGATCAGGCTGAAGATACGTGCTCCAGACATTTTTCGATACGCTAGTATCCACAAAAGTTCATTCAATTTTGATATTGTTTACAGGAGACATTTTGATTTATAACCACAAGAAAAAACAGTATTGATAAGCCTTTATAGTGCGGGAATGAGCTAGCACAAACAATTCTGGTACTCTGAAACCATAATTTAACTATCATTCAATATATTACTTCCACCTACGCTTCTCTGATGTTTACAGCAGTGAGTGTCTTCAGTGAAGAAAATGCAGTCATACTAACAAGCTAATTTTGTGTGTCAAAATGTGCTACCAAGCTGACAGCACCACTGCTTCTGGTCTCAGAGATGGGTTTGAATAGCTCTCCTTTGATGAAGTTGTCAGTCACATATGCCTTGAATTTTTATTGTTTTGTAAGGAAAGTAATTTTCGTTATCATGATTAAGACTCAGAAAACAAGAAATGCTGTAAGCCAGCCAGGCTTAAAGAACAGATGCCATAATATAGTCAGAAACACAGATTAGTTTTCTATTTCCTGAGAATTAGGTTATCTCAATACTCATCACGTTGGTTGCTTTGTGCACTGCCGGTAATGTCATCACACAGCCACAATGTAGTTCTGCAGGGGCAGTCCAAGATTTTTTGGGGCCTAAAGCAGAATTTGATTTGGGGCCCACCAACCACCCACTTCAGCGCAGCCACAATTATCCATGAATTGTCCATGTTTGATCATTTGTCATATACATATACATAATCATGCCTTTCTAGTGTAGTGGAAAGAAATAAACCAAGTTAACTTTTGTAAATTCAAAACAGCTGACTGTTCATACTGTTTTTAAAATGTGCAGAATGGCAGAAAAGTATGTTAATTCATAAACATACCTTTATCCCAATGCTTCCCCCTCCTTTTTTTTTTAACATATTTGCTGTGGTCTACTTTGAAACACTTATAGTGGACATGACAGTGAAAGTGATCAAACCAGTAGCATTAACCTGTCATTTTGTTAATATATGTATCAAAAATATTTAGCTTTCTCTTTCATGAATACAACTTATATATCACAAAAATTTGACATTTATTAACCTGCATTGTGTGACATTTCAAATGCTCTCGGGGGCCCCCTGCTGGTGAGGGAGCCCGCAACCAGCTGCTTAGTCTGCTTATGCTTGTCCTGCTTAAAAAAAGGTCACTCCCTCTTTCTATGCTGTTATAAGGTCATTTACAACAAGCGAGTTGTTAGTATCAGCCAGGTACACCTTGAACACGCACACCCATTGACAAAAGTGCAAACTGCAGGTCGTGAGGTATTATTATTATTATGTGTTATGAAACAGGTTTTCTGTGCACGGAGGGAGTTATGTTGTAGTTCTGTGTAAAACACTGTGGCATTATACTGAATTATATTCAGTCTTACACTTTTTAATGTAATCTGTTATTTCCTCAGCACTGTCAGTCTTTCTGTAGCCAGTGATTGAAGGTAATAATCATTGTTGTTTTACTTTTTAAAAAGTTGATTTGAATGTTTTTTGTTTGTGTGAAATGTCATTTTTATTCTGGGCATTTTATGTGCTAAAGAGGACAACCTACTGTGACTCATTAACTCACCTGTTCTTTTAATTTTTTTTTAAAATGATCCTTTTATACTGATCCTTAGCATAAGACCCCACAAATCTATGTGCTGTTTACATCTGTGGATTGCCGTCTTTTTGCAAGATAAACAATTTCCTTGTGAAAAAAAAAAAAAAAACCATGGTATTAAGCTATGTATGGTCTCAATATATATGGTGACCATGAATCATCATATACATATTATGAATTAAAGACTGTAAGAAAATAAAGCTAAGTTTCAGTCACTACTGCACTGTTTCCTGACAGCAAGAAGGTTTTGGGGCAGGGCTAAGTGGGGCCTTCCTTTGGGGAATTTTCCTGCTCTTGCTTGTGTGTCCAAACACATCCCGACTGGATGAATCAGGAAAAGAATTCTTTGCTGCCTCTTGTTTAGCTAGGTGCCCCACACACACACACCCCAAGAGCATGCGGCTGCTTCACCTGAAGGTATATAATTTGCTTACAGCGTAGAACAGTAAAAGAACATGTATTTGACTGTCAAAACAGCATATTTTCCCCTATTTACTGCCAAACAAAATAACAGTTACTGGAAAGTATAGGCGTTTTCCCTCCAAGTGCATTAACAAATTACAGTCATTCGACTTTAACTGGTTTCTTTCCCTTTCTTGTTATGATTATTTTTAAGTTGGCTTGTCATAACCCTGTAGCCCACTAGATGGTACTGTGCTAAAAGAGAAAAAACGTGAAATCCATCACATCACCTACAATAGGTGTCCGTTTTAATTCATCCAAACGTGCGGATATGTGAAGGAATTCATCATGCGATTGCAACACTGCATGGGAAGAACTTTGACCCAAGTCATATCATTTTTAAGGAGGTTTGAGAGGGCGGTGAGACATCAAGAGTGTCCAATTAAAATTCGCCTTCTGAGCTTTGGGAGCCAATGAGAGCCAGAGGACCGGTGTCCATGTTGGCGTGCACAAGGGCGTGTTGTCTCTATTTAAACCGTTGGCTTTGCACGGATTACACACACACACAGTTACCTGTTAAAAATTGTCTTGCAACGCGGTCCTGCACCAGGTAAAACTCTTTAAATTGTTTTGTTTTTCCGCTGTCTTAGCCTGCTGATAAATTATTTTTTTCTTAATTGCTAAGAAAAAAATGCGAACGAAATGTTTATTTTAAGTGATTATTTATGTGGTGTGTATTAAAAGATGAAATACGTTATGCAACGTTTTGGTATAGACTATGTAGCTCGTTTAGTACACTCACTGGTGTGTTAGTCACTCCAGTTATGGCGCAGGGTGTGTATAGATACCTGACAGTGCCTCATTTCTCTGCCCGCATATTAGGGCCGTCTATAAGTCTTTATCAGGCTACACAATGTTACTTTTCCTAGACAGCATGGTCTTTAAGGGGTCATTTCCCTAGGGTGGTGTTAAAAATTAAAATGCACCCATTATTCTGTGTGGACAGCAAAGAAGACAGACGCTCCCCTAATGGGATAGGCCACTGAATTTCCTAATACTGCAGTATTTATGCCCTGACTTCAGTTCTCCTGGAAATATTAAGTTCCTATAAAACTTGTTCCAACGCTTCTAATCTTATTTGCTTAGTTGGCACAGGCGTAAAATTCTCCGTATCTCTTTAATAACTGTACATAAATGCAAATCAGTGCACAGACGCACCATTTTTCTCTGTTAACAAGAGCCATTTGTGGATTTGAATGCCACCCAGTTAAACACTACATCACGTTAGAGCTGTTTGTTCACCGTGGTGAGATAGAGGTACAGATACTTGTTGTTTCAGGTGACTGCATGGTTCACATAACCTTTTTTTTTTTTTTTTTTTTTTCTCTCTCTCATGTCAGGTGGAACTTGGTTTGTGTACATGTATGGGCATGCACTGCAGACAAGATCTTAGCATGTCAGTCAGATCTTGAAAGCACACAAATTTTTCTCTTAAATCTCCCCTCTTCTGTTTTATAGAACTCATCCAAAATGAGCGACAGCAACCCAGTCAACCAGGAAGTGGAGCAGTTCAACAAGCAAAAGCTAAAGAAGACTAACACGCAAGAAAAGAACCACCTTCCAACAAAGGAGGGTAGGTCTTTAAGACAAAAGAGGTGTGCTCCAAACAAGCCTCTCATTTACTTCTTTCACCTTTCCCCTTTACTCTGGCTCACAGGTTGGCTCAACTCCTCCCTGCCTTTTTTTTTTTTTTTTTTTTTTTTAAATAAAGGTAACTGCAAATATTGCAAAACAAGGACCACACCCAGCTACCTGGGACCTTGTACTTAGCACCAACCTGTAAGGAAGAATCCCACGCATATTCCCACTCTTGAAACTCTAACCTGCCATCTACCACTGAGAGTGGAAGAATACAAATTTTAGAGCAAATAAACAGAAACCGCAATCATAAACTGCACAATGGGTTTTTTCTTTTTTCTTTTTAAAAAAAAAAAAAAAAAAAAGCAGTGTTCATCTCTGGCGTGACATGCAGCAGCAGAAAGAGGAGAATGAAAGTGTGTCAAAATGCCCATCCTTCCCCTCTGAGGCTGTGAAGCTCCCTGCTGTCTAACTCGATCTTTCTTAATCTGAACACAGCTGCGGCTACTATATGAGAGAGGAGGCTCAGAAGCAGGTGGCACTGTCGGTGCATGCTGGCCTTTTTATGAGTTCTAAAGCCTTTTTTAGATATGTGCTATGCGGTGCTGCCATCCAGACATCAACGTTTTTCATTGCTTCATTAGGACAAAAATTGGACTTTAGGCACAGACAATCATCTTCATCCAGAGAAGTGGATTTGCACTTCTGGCTGTAAAGTAGAGCTACAGGGAGAGATTGAATTGGCCCCATTTTTAGCTCAGTCTTGTGGAAAATGAAAGTTTGGAGCAGCTCAGAGGTATGTGAGCACTCGTGTCATAATGTGCTCATCTATCTGTTAATGTGATGCGACGCATTCACAGTTGAAAGTGGAAAATGTGGAAGTGATATGAAAATGTTATTCATTCATTTCTGTCACGCCTATTGCAACAAACAGAAAGTGGCTATGAAGATAATCTATTCAGATACCACGCCATCTATAGAAATGAGTGGATGACTCAAAGGGTGTTAACTGGACAGCAGCAGGATAACTGCCGTAATGCAGTACAAAGACAGAATGTCTCTTTGTGCATGAAGAATTGCAGTGAATTGACTAGCAAACAAACATTTCTTGAGTTGGGTTAATCCACTCAGTGGGAGCTTCACTATAGCCTTCTGTGCTTAATACAGCAAGTGGGTTATGGTGGGTAATATTTAAATGTCAGGCAATTCACTAACACTATCATTACTCCTGCCATAATGCTGCTTACCCAAATTCATTTAATACCATGATAACAGGTAAAGGTCTTGTCTTGAGGAATGCTATACAGTCTGGGTTGTCTTGTATGTTTCCTGTGGGTCTGATTGTACCTGCCGATACAATGATGTTATCATCAGGGCTGCTGAATGGGACAGAAAACTACAAGTGTGTAACAGAAAATCCATATGATAACCGTAAATCATGGACATTTTTTTTTTTCCAAACTTCTTTAATTATTCTTTGCACTTTAAGTCGGTACACGCTAAGATTGTTATCTTAACAAGCTCATTGGTGGGTTTTTTTTTTGTTGTTGTTGGTTTTTTAATTATACTTAAATGTTAAAATCATGTCTCCCTCTTTTTTTTCTTCCTCACAGAAATTGAAGCGGAGAAGAAAGCCATGCAGGAAGGAAACTGAAGAGAGCCATGATTCCTCTCCTTCAGTCGACCCCCGCTACCTGCTCGTCTTCCAAGCCCAACTATCCCCACCTCTGCCTCAGTTTTCTGTGCCACGCTGTCTTTGCTTTGAAATGGTGTTTGGGTTGACGCTATGGGGAAAGATCTGTGTGTGATTAAATTAAGGCAATGGATGCATTTTATTGTTTTGCAATGCAGTGTAGAAAAGGGTTGAACAGGGCATGATAAACATTATACAGGGTGTAGACTTGAGCAAAAAAGGGAGGGGGGGAAATCATAATTTCAGCATTGGAAATCATCAATCATGTTATATTGCTATACCATATGTATGCCTGTAAATGGTGCCATTCAGGATGTGTTATGAAAAAGAACATAAAAGATGATATTGTTTTTAATAAAAAAATGTTCAAAAAGTTGTCTGAGTTACTTTGTTTAAAAATTACACCAATGAAACTTATTTGAGCAAATTAGCACCTTCATTTAAAAAAAAACAAAAAAAAAAAACAACTTTAACTGGTGAATGTGAAAATCATTCTATAAAGTATTTGAGGAAAGCAAATGCATATGATAGGCTCGTTTAAATAAAAACTTTGGAAAGAAACTGGAATTTAAAAGCATCAGAGAAAAGATACAAACAAGCATGATACATTAGTTGAAAATTAAAAATTTATAATGCATAAAAGCAAACCTACATATCATTTAAATGGCTGTGTAAACAGATATATCTACAGCTGATGCTTAAAAGCTCACTTGGACACGAGTGCTCAGTTATTAAAACATCTACTCTTTCCTTTCTCGTCAGCACTTACAGTTACATGCAATGTTGCTGTTAATTTTTCAATATACAATAAAGCCTGAGGTTCATTTTAGGATTTTTATTTTATTTTTTTTCAGCATGCATAATAAAGAAAACGAGGGTTTAAGGAAGTGAAAGACGCAGATAAACTCACTGCCAATACTGGTACCAAAATATTATTAGACAACCTCTTGTTATTGGAGTGACTAGGACTAAGAAAATCATTCTGTTATTCACATTCATATTCAGCCTCTTTTGGGTTGCAAACATTTCATTCCAGATACCTCATCTAGATATACAACAGGTTTAAGCCTGCAGAAAAAAGGGAGTGAACGAGCTGTAGGCGTGGGCACACTGCAGATTGCCAACAAGGATTTTTAGTTCACATTTAAAAGTTTACTTTCGATACTGGAATTTAGCATACATGTGCAGGGCATCATTTACACTGTCTCTATGCATGTAAAGTCAGGATACTAAAATGAGATTATTTGCATTCTGCCTTTAAAATGTTTTGGAAAGCACAAATTTATCACACACCTCATCGACTGGGCATGTTTTCCATCAGGCTCCTGTGTGTGTGGATTGCTTAAGATAGTGCAGTCTGTGTTTTTCCACAGCAAGCCTGCTGGGACATGTTCATATAGTGGTGCACAAATGCTTGAGAGCAAAGACACACTTTACGCTGTCTAACTTTGTTCAAAATGCTTTTAACATACTTGTTAAAGGTCGTGCAGATTTACATGTTCCATTGTGTTGTAATGAAACCTGTTCAATATCATGAATAATAAATTAGGCTTCTTTTGAGAGGGATGATGGTATGCACGTTTTCTTTTTCCAAGATCTGTCAGGATCTGTCTTTGATAATAAACTTAGGACTACAACAAAACAGTCTAATACATGTGCAGAATTATCATAGGACTGTATATCTCTTTCTAAGTTATAAAAATCTTTTCTCACAAATGCTACAAGAATACAGCTTATTAATGGCCCTACCTGAATTTTAATCAGCTGCTTTAAAGGTGTGCATGACCATAACCTCTGGCAAAGCTCATTATATTTGTTCTTTTGGTATCACCACTACTTTTATGTCTTTAGTTTACTTTGGCTAAAGAAAAAAATGGGTCCCCTAAAAGGCAAATTTATGTAGACTACTGTCTACACACACACACACACACACACACACACACACACACACACACACACACACACACACACACACACACACACACTCCTTCATATAAATAAATGCATTTTCTACTTTTTAGCACTCTCCTCATTATCATAGGTTTTGTATAGGCAGATAAGGAAAAGTCAATCTAAGATATATAAATGTAAAAAGTTCTCATCAGCAGATGAGATCCAGAACACAGGATTTCTGATATCTTTTAAAAGACATTTGATCATTCTGGTGCTATAAGAGTGTATTTTTTTAACAGCTAAAAAGGCTCATACCAAAATCTGAATCTTTATGGTCCAAATATGTACACACATACAAGAAATTGACCTTTAATTTTTCATTGCTCTGAATTTAACGAACTTCTATGTGCAATGGTGCGAAATGCAAAGATACTGGAATAATTCTGCCGAAAATAAGGGACTGATAAGAGGTGTATACTACATAGATCGTATAGTTTAAGTAGAACTTAAAAAATTAAAGGTTTAAATTTTTTGTGAGTACATTATACTTCTGCATGCTTTTCTTAATTATAACATGTATTGCTCCGTTTTCTGCTTCTATCCTTAAACTGTATTTTTGTCTACGTATATAAAATATTCGATAACAACAGCAGTGGGAGTCGACAGTTATTCACTTTATGCTTTCTTTCTTGATATAACGTGCTGTAAGGCACCCATAGACTGCATAACAGACGTTTAAGTACGGTTATTGAATGCAGCATTGTGTAAACAGTGACACCCAGTGGCTACAATATATAATAATATGAGGTTGTTGCAGTACCATGTCCTGCCTCGGGGAGGCGCTTAAAACAACAGGAAAACCAGTAGAGGGAGGAGCGAGCGCTGCTGCAGGTCTCCTCACTGAGCTAACTAAAGTCCATCATCAAGCTAGTTAGCGGGAGCGATGTGGTAAACGCTAGCGGTGATGCACTAGCAGCAAGAGACCATGGACTAGCTCGCCGCTCAGTAAGATAACTCCAGAGGGTTATTGCACCGTCTCGACAATCACTATCATCACGCAGTAGAGCCTTTCACCTGGATGTAATTAGCTTCTTCATTCATGCGCTCGTGCTGGTCCACGGGGGATTTTGAGCTGTGAGTGGCGGGCAAGCTCAGTCATCTGCTCGCAGGGGACAACACGGCTCAGTCACCGGTACGTTTGTTTTGTTGATAGCGTGCTAGCTGGCTAACAGTAACCAAGGGAGTTCAAATGTTAACGTTTGAAGAGATATAAGAGGTGTGACGGAGCCGCAATTGCAAGGATGCACTCGTAGTGTACACAATGGTAAATAAAGTGAGGAGCGACAGGGAACTAGTGTGCTTCCGAGTACTGAAAGCTTTGTGAAGTAGTCAGAGAACGCTAACATCTGTGTTTGGGTCACTTTTACGCTATTAAACTGCTGTTGTGTTGCTCGGGAGCCACCAGGTCCTAGCTTAATGGCTGTAGTCATTTAGAGTTTTTATTGCCACAATGTTAACTGAATGTTTCTCCTATCAGAGCAGCAGCATGGTGGTCCCGGACAGTGCCAGCGTGGTGCCTCAGCCTGACAATGGTAGTCCGACTGGCCTCACGGAAAACTCCGAGCCGGGGTGCGAGGTGGCAGGAGAGGGAGGTCAAGACCTGGCAGGGGTGGAGCTGGAGGAGGTCCGAAAGCTGCAGGAGCTTGTGCGCAGGTTGGAGGTCCAGAATGAGACCCTGCGCAACAGGGGAAGCAAGACCGTCAGCCACAGAGGAGCAAACAGTAACCTCACAGCTGCTGTCAACATCAACGAGAGGCTGGCTTGTGAAGAGGTGACAAACTCCCACCTCAGGTTGGAGCACAGCAGCAGCCAGCTGGGCAGCAGGGACTTGATGCTGTCACCCCCTCAGGACAGCAGCAGTGGAGAGGAGATGTCCCCCTTGCCTGTGGCTAGCAGGCTGGAGGAAGAGGATGATGAGGAAGAGGAGGATCGGGGTCCGTGTGGCAGCTTCCTAAAGTTGACCAGCAGCAACGGAGCAGCACAGTCTCAGGGCCAGAGCCAGACGCCGGAGAGCCCGTCTCAGGAAAGTTATGAGTCAGAGACACTTGCAGAGAGCGACTCAGGGGTGGACCAAACTGCACTGGATGAAGTGGATGTCCTAGATTTGGATGATGAGTGTGCAGACATAGAGGACGAGGAGAGCTGGTATGTCTCATTATCGGCAATGCTTTCTCTGGTTGTGCTTTGATCCCACTTGTTTGGGTACAGCCGGCATCTATTTGTGGCTTTAACTGTGTGGCTAAACATGTGCAGCTGAGACGGGGATAAAAAGTGATGTTCATACAGCAGCAGCTGCGAAAAGTTACCTCCAGGGGAAGCTGGGCTCTGAAGTCACATTTAAAGTTTCCAGCCTATAGGTAGAAGAGCCCCTTTAGCCACATGAGTCATTTGTGCCTTTTCATTTTAACCTCTGAATTCTTTAGTGTGATACTCCCCCACAGGGCAGTGACTGTGTAGCATCAGGCTATTTGGGTTTAAAATTAGACTCGATTCTGAGCTGATGCAGAAACCGTGGTTATTTCTTATCCCACACAAACAAAGTGTATTTAAAAGCTCAAGTCGACACCTGCTCCGATGATCTTTTTGTAAGCAGGAGAGAAAGTATACAGATTCTTAGCATTTTGAGAAGGCATAAAATATTCAAGAGCAATTAGGAGAAAGTAAAAGAAAGCAGAGTCAGTTGTTTCTTCTGTCTCAGATTTAACCTTGACTTCTCAGACTCGAGTGACATGTCTGCTACCTGTTTGACAGGTTAGTCGAACACAAAGGATGTTCTTTTTTAAGTTCTAGCTGTCTGAATCAAGCACAAATTTAAAAAAAAAAGGTCTTGTATCAGGTGAAAGACTATCCTGTTTATTAAAAAAGAGACCACTAATTTGACTTAACCTAGTCAGAAAAAGGATATATCTGCATGTAATTAATATTCAGCCTTTTTAAAAGCCTGATCTGTTTTGAACCAGTGTGACCTTTACTTGTTTTGTTTAATTGGCTGATAGCAATGACCTAAAAAGAACATTAATATGGGGCTATGCAGGAGATCAGTCTAGACATGAGTGTTCATTCTCTCTCGCAGTATTGTCCTAAACAGGTACCATATTGTGTTCACTTTAGCAACTGAGGATCTGGGGATTTAACAGCCAGACCACTCATGACTTATTTTCAGTTTTACATCATTAGCCATACCATATGTGCTTTGTGGGGTTATCATAGCCAAAACATTAAGTAATCCCAAACAGCAGCATAATCTGATCTGCTCCGGGCTGAGTGGGCCCGCGTGGCTGAACTACTTTGGTTGGGATTGCACAGCATGTGATTTGAGCCCCCCCCCCTTCCACCCTGTGTAATCACACCAGAACAGGGGCCAAAACAGAAGGCAGCTAATGCAGTACTTTTATATTTATTGTTTTGAACCATTACTTTGTGAAAAGATTAGTAAAAGAAGACCATATTCTTGGGACAAAATTTGAACTCTTCTATGGAAATTCACCAAGTTGGGTAATTTCTTTCTGTCATGTTTGTTTACTTGTTTAAAAAAAAAAAAACTAGTTCAGACTCTTAAAGCTCAGGGGCCTTGGCTTCAGTCCTCCTAACTTGCACTTTTCACACTGACACAGTGGAGCAGTGACAAAGGCTGTTGCTGCTCTCGACTGTGAAAGCATAAATATGACACAGCTGAATATGTTTTGTTATAATATCACTTTGGGGTTTATTTACAGTTATTACAGGATTGGTTTAAAAGTGTAAGAGACTCCTCAGTACTAACATTGTGTTACAGCAGCTGTTGCCAGTGTCCTGCATAAATGGCAATAGCAACACTGTGAGCAAAACCACACTGTGAATGGATCAAAAGCAAACAACATTGTTCTGCATCAAACAGCGGGTTTGTGCTTCTACTAAGTACCACCCTCCTCTGCTCTCCCTGCGCAGAGAAGCCGTGCTCTCTGTGCAGGACGTGTGACCTGAATATTGCTTCCTGCATTGTCGCTCATTCCTGTGGGAAATGGGGTCCTTTTGTGTTTGCCCAAATGGGAAGATGATTTGTAGCTGATTGGTCCAGAACCAGTCAGTTTGGGCCCTTTTGTGTATCCGACTCAAAGCATCAGCCCATGTGATCAGCCACTTCAAAGCTTGTGGTGACTAAATGGCTGTTTGCTCTCACTAAGGCAATGTTGGACACATCGCGGAGGAAGCATCTGACACTGCAGCTGCATAAAACTCATTTTTGGCTGACACTTTTGTCCGTAGTGGATATTTCTCATGTGTTTTTCATGCTGTAGAATGTAGCTCAAAATGATAGCGGGACTAAAAGCCACAAAACTGTTCCATCCACGTCTGTGCTCAGCTGCTAATCTGAGTTTGACTCCGTGTTTTAGGCGTCTTTGGATGTGAATTTTGCATTTAACCAAAAGGACATGAGGCAAATGTAAATTCAAGGTTGGTTCCGGCTTAAGCTGTGATAAAGATGTTCACAAGTACCTGCTTGAGATGATTTCCCACTCACTGTTTGCTTTGATTACATCATTGAAGTCAAACACACAGTAACAGCCTGGTTGTTTGATGTGGGATCTTTACTGCAGGATACTGTCCTTCTGCTGGGGAAAACACTGAGTGGCTGGGCGTTAGCATATCCTGTACAATCTGAGGAAGAAAAAAAACATTCTGTTTTACATGGCTTTCACATCCACTCTTACCTTGCATACCTCACACAGCAGCAGTTCACACTAATCTCCAGCTTGTTCCCATTTAACTGTTCTGCTTCTCACATTCTGGCAAACACTGCAACATGAAAGCATGATCAATATGAGAAGGATTAGACTGACTTCTTTATTCTCACTACTCTTAATTTCCCAGATTTAGTGATATCTTTTTCTCTTTTGTGCTGCTTCTCTACAGGTTATATGTGTCTCCTAAAAAGCAGGTAGCAGATCCAGGGCCAGACTCTCCGCTGAAGTGGTGTCGGCAGGTCCTTGACCATCGCAGCCCCGAGACCGAGATGGCTTGCCGGACTCTGATCAGTCGCTTGGACCAGAGTATGCATTTAGGATCGTGTACTATAACTGAAGAAAGTCTACTTTGTTTTTTGTTTTCTTAAGAGTGCTGCATGTATGATGCATTTTTGTAGGGCCGATCCGGAAGTTAGCTTCTCCCTTTTTCCATGGCTTTAGAGTTTCTGCAGAAAATAGAGCCTGTGGGAATGCAGTCACCAAAAGTAAAACACTAATGTTAGGCTATAAAAAAACAACAACAACCACTTTACCATCACCAGTGCTGAACTGTGTACAGTGGGATTACTTTTAATGTCCTCCACAATTTCTGTAGTCTCAGTTAGCCATTTGTGAGCAAGCATCTTGTTCTGGACAAATTAAGGCTTCAAAATTTAGGAGTGGGATATTTATTCACATATTTATGTTTATAACAAAACGTGAAAATGTCTAAAGCCTCTGCTAACCACAGAAGGTCTTTCCTTATTCTGCAGCTCTCTATTCACCCTCAGGTGCCAATGCTTAGATTACCAATCTTTCACGCTGTTGAACACTTTAAGCAAAAGAGCTTTGCCTATTTAATAAAATGAGTATCTGATGGTCTTTGATTTGTATCCCTGCCGTATGGTTCAGATTATGGTTCAGCAGCAAAAGCACGTAGACAGCTTCGGCCTGCCAATCTACCTGCAGTTTGGTAGATGGGTGCTGTGTCAATAATATGTGGTACAACCGGTCTGTGGGCAATACTTGCTTATGCTGTTGTTAGTTCGTCAGCCATCTGTGGAGAAGAGCAAAGTTTTAACATGCAGACAGCTGAAGTGAAAGAGTTTCACTGCAGTCACTGTCTGTACTTTTCTTACTCTTTTCTCCACACTTCTCCCATTCCTGGTGAACTTCGCTATCATGCTCTTCTCTGTTCTGGCTCACTTGTTAACCAATTGACGTTTGACCGTCATCCACGTCGAGCAATGTGCAGTTGGGGTTTTGGCAGACTACACGGGAGCTGTGTGTAGGCAAATACCAAAGCAAATGGACACAACTGTGAACTGTGGTAGAATAAATTAAGCATTAGAAATTCTAGGCCTAAACCAAGGTTCAGGCACGTCATTCAGCACATTTAGCACCCCAACTTTACTTACTGCTTACCCCTGCTGTGCACAGGGGTGTATAACAAAGCCTAAACACTTGCTGTGAATCTTACTACGCCTTTCAGTGCAGATAGAGGTTTGCATCTGATCCAAAAGACCCCATTCATTATTAAACCTGTGAGCAGCTCCCTCATCTTACATGCTGCAAAACCTGAACAACAAAGCTATTCACACCTGGGCTGAATGACTACATGAAGTCATGGGTGGGATTGGATTACCTTCCTCCCAGAAGAGTTCATGTTTTTAAATGCCAGCACCAGACCACGTATCCACCTGGATCATTCAAGCTCCAGAACAAGTCATTTAGCATGCGAGGTGCATGAATCAAGTTTTTAAGAAAAAACAAAACAAGAATTGAATTGAGAAATTTTAACTATTGTGAGAGCTTTTTCTGAGGACATTTTACAAGTAACTTGATAGTGTCACATTGTGTATATAATAAGTACTGGTGTATTTTCCTTCCTGAGAACGTGATCTCTCCTGTCCTGTCGCCTGCAGCATCTCGATGGAGAAACATGTACAGCAGTCCATCAGAGGCGGGCTCGGCGGGCTCAGGCCTGATCTCTCCTGGGTACCACAAATCAACTAACAAATCCCTACTAACCTGTGGCAGTTCAGGTATGGCATGACATTAACACACAGCGCTTCTCATTTTCCCTACAACACAACAGTGAGAATAACATCAGTTACTGTAAGGATGTGGGTCTCACAGCGGTCTGACTGGTTAATTTTAAGGACTGCTTTAGCATTTTTGCATGTTTGAGCTATTTTACATATACTTTACATCGCTGCAAACCATTCTTCAAAGGTTTCTGTAAATGTTTATTTAATTTAATAACTGTTATTATGGATAAAATTTGCAAATACGGTCAGAAACAGTCGATGGGCATTTGTCGACTACATTTGTGTACAGCAGTCACTTAAGGTATTAATTCCTTATCTTAAGTATATTAACTTCTCTTATTAAATTAAATCAAGTTGATCTGAGCCTCAAATAAGCTAAAACTAAGGTGTGCCCTGCAGATAGCACTGGTGTACTTTGGAATATGGTTAGTAATTATGTAAAGTGTATGTTGTTTGTGCTCCCGGGTGGGACACACACACACACACACACACGATTGATAGTGTTAACATATGTAATATGTATGGTATGCATAATTTTGTTCCTTGAACATGTGATTGCAGTTGTAATAGTCGCTTTGCACATCATGTCTCACAGTTTTTTCAGCCCGGCAATGTCAGTATTGCTGTGGAAACTCCTTTAATAACAAATCTTTGCATGAACTTGAAAGTGCTTGGAGTATGTGTGGTGATTCTATCTAATGCCAGGCTTTTTACATAACCAAATGCTGCTGGGTGATGTCGTTTCGCATTCATCAGGCATGTGTCAGGCTGAACTTTGGCTACAGCTTCCCAGGGCATCATCAGCAGACTGGGCTTTATAGACCAGTGCTGTAGAACAAGCTGTGGGGAGACAAACTAATGTCAGACTGTTAATTCTAAAATTGTGGGCCCACTTAGATAAATTGCATATTCACTTGGTGATCTTGATGAAAGGTAGTGCTGCATGCATTAGCCTGAGTCTGTTGAGTTATACCTCACAAAGCTCAATTTTTATCAGCCTGATTTTATGCTGATCAGCTAGTGTCATGTTTAAAGTTGCCACTATCAGTATGCATAAGAATTTAAATATTGTGCTGTATGCTTAGTGCTTAGTGAGTCATAAGGAAGTAGGAGGTTTTGGCTGTGGTCAGTATTCTGTCTATATTCTGTCTATATCTGTGTAATTCAGCTTACTCTAACGGGTATTCTGCTTTGTTTAAAGGCGTCACAAGCATGCCCTCAGCCCTGAGTTCCCAGTCCTCCATAGACAGCGAGCTCAGCACATCAGATGACTCCATCTCAATGGGATATAAGCTGCAGGATCTCACAGATGTCCAGATCATGGCTCGTTTACAGGAAGAGAGTGAGTGTAGAAAGGTTATAGCATTTTGAGTGGCACCAGCTGATTATTTGCATTTATAGACGTCAGAGTCTCATTTGAAAAACTGAGTTTTGCTTGACTTTTAAGTTGTTTCATTTTGACCTGGTATTTCTGGCTCCAGGTCTGAGGCAGGATTGTGCTTCTAGCTCAGCATCTGCATCGCGCCGCAGCTCCACAGCATCTCTGCAGTCCTTGCGCCGGGGCGGTACATACAGCGACCAGGAGTTTGACACTTACAGCCTGGAAGATGAAGAGGATGACTTCTCCATGCCCCAGCGACGGCATCGTTTCACCCCTTCGCCATTAGGCTCACCTCGGTGCCTCTCTCCCTCGACTTCTAACCACGGTCAGGAATACAGCAGCCAACTCAGGGCCCCACGCACAAAAGCACCCAGGCGGTCTCTCCAGGGCCCCAGTGCAGAACTGCTTAAATTTGCAAAGAGTGAGGGTAGGCTATAACCAGTTATACTTAAGCAGTTTTACTCTAGATAAGGGACAGCCATGGAGATTCTTCTGTTGTGACAATATACATTTGGTTGTAGTTAAGTGTGTGTGTATGTGTGTGGTTCCAGAGGAGTTGAGGCACAGCATGCCTAATCTGGCTCCCCGCACCAGCCTACGTTCCCTGGAGGCAGTCAGAAACAGCCGCAGCATGGAGGCTAACCTCCAGAGCTCTGGCAACCGCATGTCTCCCCTGACTCACTCCCCCTCCACAGGTAACCCCACCCTCCTCACCTGGTCCCCACCACTCCTTAACATACATTGTCCTACATTTCCTTAGAGATAACTCTTTGTGGTGTCACTTTAATCCTACAATTTAACCTGTTCTTCACCTCTGCATGATCACAGGAAGAGTTTGACCAATATATATGTCTTTAAAGATCATGAGCAATGTTGCAGCACAAGGCCTGTTTTTATTTAGGAATTCATATATTCTATTATTTATCAGTCTAACTCTGACAGTACCATACAAGCCATCATCTATAGGTTTTCACTGGATACTTGGTACTTTTTTAGTACCTACTCGGCTGGGGTTCCAAGCGATCTACGAAGTCACATCCAAATGTGACCTCAGCAGATTGCACATCACCGATTGGCTAATGAGCGGCGTCACTTGATGAGTCATGGGAGGGTGTACATCATAAAAAGGAAACTTTTCATGAAGTTTCCTTTTCAAAACCCGAAAATGAGGAAAACAGCTACACAGAAACGACACTGCGGTCCGTGAGTCTGACGGAAAGCCACAGACTAAGCAGCAGGTATAGCATTGCCTCGAGGTGCTACTTTGTTGTAGAGCTCGTGTCGCATACAAGTGATGTCACGGGATGTTTGCTCGCGTTGCTATAACGACCCCATGCACATTAGGTGGTACTCAATTGTAATGGAATACGGTTCGCGTCAAGCCGATCCGAGCAGGTACTAATGGAAAAAGGGTATACACTATTGGTCACAGCTACTTGCAGTTCCACAGTTCTTTCCTCACCCTCTTCCCTGACATCCCCAGGTAACTTCCTTTCCACTCACCTGCTACATGACTGCACCACTACTCTGATAATTCAGTACTGTTTCCCTAAGCTTGTCTACAACTCCCGTGTACAACAGATGGCCTTACAATAGCTTTTATTTACTGAAATTGTCTTAACGAAGCCATCTGGATTGAGATTTTGTTCTGTCACTCAAGGTATGGTTTGCAGTCGGCTGCGAAACAGTGGCCAGTCTCCTCTCTCCCTGCGGACTCCAGTTAAAGCCGTCACTCCCGTGGGCTCTTTGGCAGGTGGTCGTCAGACTTCCAGAGGCCTACCTGTTGTCCAAGGACAACAGGCAGGAGGGAGCCGCAGGGTCCAGTCGCCAGGTTCTGCTAATGGAGGAAGCTACGTGCCCGGCAGGGCTTCAGTTGGAACCGGGAGGCCGGGGGTAGGACGAGGTCAGGCTGCGTCTTCAGCCTCCACTAGAAGTAAACTTTCACAGCCTCAGAGGAGGTGAGTGCTCCAAAAAAACACTCTTAAAGGAGCTCTGTGTAATTTCAGGAAACCCCACAGCTGCAAAGTGAACTGCAGTCAGTGTTCTACTGCTCTTGGTTGCACACAGCTCATGTTTTCAGTCTGTGTGCAAGCTAAGCCTCACTAAAAACAGTGCAGTGTAATAGTGCACATTTAAGGAATGGTGAGATGATGAGGAGTATTTCCCATTAAGCTATAGATACTTGTTTTCTTCTGTGAATTGAGACTAATCTCCTCTTTTATTGACAGGTCTTTGGGCATGGCCAAAATCTCAGATGAGTCCTGGAAAGATGGCTGCTACTGAGGTCTCCTTGCAATGAAGGATGTTCACTGCTGCAAACATCACCCTGACTTCTCCCCGTTACCTCTAAATACAAAGAAAAACAGTCACTGTGTTCACAAATGTGTCATACAACCTCTGCCCCCCCCCCCAATTTCAGACTGGAGCGCTGGGCTGCACTGGATTTGTAGTTAATCTCTTTCCCTCGCATGAAACACTGTCAACCCACACAAAGAGAGGATGTGTAGGCAGACAAGAAGACACGTGCACACTCGACTTGTTAATATGGACCAAATCTGAGCTTCCAGAAGATATGCTTGTGTCAACTTTACTTATTTTTCTATGGTATTTGTGAGAAACTGCTGGAATATTAAGGGGTGTATTACTGTTCTGTTGATGTAATTGATATGAAGACAGTTTAAATGAAGATTTTGCCAGTCTGTTCATTATCTGTGACTTACTCTAGATGAAGGTGCTGAGTATTGCATGCTTGGTTTTGTTTTTTTCCCTGAGCCCAAATGCCTTCTCTTCATTCTATACCTGCAATATGAGAAAACTTTCATGTCTCTCTACAATTATCTTTGGATTTCTGAATGTTTGAGTGGTTCATAGTGAAAATTATCTTTAGATTTGTGTTGTATTTGTGTTTTGCTGTTTGCTTACACGGCAACACAACTCCTGCAAACCACACTGCCCTTACGAATTATCATAAAGAAGGAAAAAAAAAAAACATGGGTTGTGCCAAGGTGCATTAGAGCTGTAATTCCTTAATTCCAAAAGTAATTTTAGGTTGGTAAAGGTACTGTTAAAGAGTTTTCAAAGCATTTTTACTGCATATCTACATTTCAATTTTAGTGTCTGTCTTTGGGAAACCCACTAATAACAAATGTTTATGCACAAAAGGCCTCCTGCCTTAGTCAGCTATGCACCCTCATGAAGAGTGCCTCTGAATAATTAGGAGCTGTTATGAAAACGATTAATAAAGTCTACCCTGAAACTCTAAATGCACTTCTGGTCATATTTAATCCATGCATGTTAAATCGTGGTCTGTTCTGCATGAAAGGCTAATTAGTCACACTATGCAGCACAAGCAATAGCAGCAGCAGTACCGTTACCATGTCCCGGATATTTCCTGGGTGCGTGACCAACCACTTCTCAAATGAGTGCTCAACTACTACCCACCCCTTGTGACAAAATGGCCTACAGGCCTCATCTTCGCAGGCAAAGTCTGAGCGCGCACAGTACAAGCACATAAATGTTTATTTTATTTGTTACTGTGGTAATGTTTGAATTTCGCTCCTCTGAGCCCGCTTTAAACATGTCCCGATTAAGAGAATGACTGCGTTAATGTAACTCTGCTCTCTTATGCATGACGCAAATAGTAAGGGATCAGCGGTAAACGAGGCCACGCATTGTCTGCCCCCCGCCCTCCCTCTGCTTGTCAGGAAGCAAGCTGATTGGCCGAGGCCTAGCAAAGAGTGCCCGGGGATCCAAAACTGCAGGCCGCACTTAGCTTACCGTCAAAAATAAACCAAAAAAATAACAGACAAATCCGAGAAGGGGGAGAAACACCGATAGAGTCAGAAGACAACGTTATCAGGTAAAATTATTCTGAGTCGATCAAAAACGAGTGTGGAATAAGACGCATGGGCCCAGTTGGACGTAGCGGGCCTCTTTCAGCCTTTTCGAAAAACAACATGGAAGATAATGCGGCACAAGCTGCACCACCTAGCTTAGCAGGCTAGCTAGCTGACCGGACGGCAATCGCAGCACAAAACAGAGCGAAATGCAAAACTAATGATCTCATTGGTCATCATAGTTTGTTGTATGCGTTTGGGACTACATATGCATTATAACGTTATGTGTAACCGTTGCTTACATCGACGTATTGGACTGGTTATCGCGCTCCTTGAATTAGCCTTTATGCTAAAACAAAATGGCGCTTTGAGACTCAGCCCTAGCTTCCTTGCTAGTTAGCTCCGGTGGGTGGAGGGCGGTAGCCATTGCATAACTGTGGTAGTTTCAGTGGCGGCCATAAACTCGGGAGCATATGTGATTTTTGTGTAGATACTTAACACTACAGTACTTCAGAAACTATTAGTGCAACGGAACTGCATTTGTTTTTTACCCAAAAAGGATAAATATGTGAAAACTAACAGCCACAACACCACTACAGACGGCTGTAGACACATTGGCTTCATTTTAAATCGTCATGTGACGACAGTGCATTTCCTCCCACGAAACTAAGCAGGAGTCCTTATCCAAAAGCTATCAGAGCCGCTGCATGCGAGCTCGCCACCTCCCTGCACACTGAGTCTTTTGTCTGTGCTGCGCTCCGGCCATCAGGCTCAACCAGCTCCAGGTGTATTTAGCGATCTGTCCTCAGGTTGAAGCATGTAGTACCCCTGATTGGCAGTAGAGGGAGGCAGTGGTCAACAACAACAACTGTCCACGGTTTAAAAATAAGTTTGTGTTCTGTATTTAAGGCTTACGGAGGTAAATTTTGCAATAGATTAATGCTTTTATTATGAACCCAACGCCAAATATTTATGCATTTCTGCAAAAAATGAACAGCTGGTGTTCAGTTATAATCCCAAGCTCATGTGATAATTGTATTTTCTTTTAATTCAGTATCTTGATGGAAGGAAGCACATCAGATATCCTGTTGGTTTTACTGTAAAGATTTTCTGTCGTCAAATGTGAAGGTATGTAATACTAACTGCATTTTTTTCCCTTTCAGTTTCATTTTTAGCACTGTATATGAAGTAAAGGTTAATGTAATCTGTGCTGCAATTTTCAGTCTGTTTTTACGGAGTGAAGACATGGATCAAGGAGGAGGGGTGTTAGAGCTGCACACTCAAGAGCTGAAGATGCCCCATGCTATGATCATGCAAGATTTTGGTAGGCGAATTAGCAAGAGAATGCAATGCTAGAAAAAATACACATGTTGTATTTGGCATTTAGCTAGAGCAGGGCGATATGACCAAAAATATTTATCACGATATACATTTGAAAATTTGCGATAACGATATAACTGACGATATAATTGACACTAGACAAAATACTTTACAACTCCACAACTTTATTAGTTAAAAAAAAAACATCAGTGTATTTTCACTTAAACAAGCAGCTGTTTTTTTATGTGCATTAAAGTTATATAAAAATTTAACAGTGCAAATGCAAATTCCTTGCTGACAGTTTAACCAAAAGGCATATCCAGTGGAAATTGGCCGACATATCCTCAGCATAACCATGTATAATATCCACAAAACTTAAAAAGAGGTTATACACACATACAATACGGTAATATTATGTTGAAGCACAGTACGTATCACTCCGTGAGGCTCCTGCGTACGATAGCAGTAATGCTCCGACAATCCATCAAGTGGTGCGGCTTCGTAGCTTAGCAAATTCGTACTGAAACATTTGACAGATTTTCGAGCCCCATGTACCACATAAAATCGTTTCAAGGTCAGTAAACACAACCAGAATTCATACATAAGGCACACGGGATTATAAGGGGCACTGTCGATTTTCAGAAAAATCAAAGGATTGATTTTAAGTGTGCCGTATTTTCCAAAAAACACAATAATAACGACAGCCCGCTAGCATGCTCTACCAAAAATAGTGCTTTGTTGTGTATCTGACGGACTAAAGCTAAACCACTTCCACACCACTGAAATTGCAGCATTTTTACAAACCAATTCTGGTTCATCTGTTTCATTCAACGATCCGGTTTCACCCTTCTCATTCTCCGTCGCCGCCATGTGCGTATGAAATCAAAGGCACTGCGCATGCATGTTTTACCCATATTGTATCGCGATATTTCATTTTCTTATCGTTGCCCAACATTATAGTGGTATTACCGTGAACAGTATGATATGGCCCAGCCCTACATTTAGCTAATATTTAGAGACCAGTTTCCCAAAAGGCGTAAGAAACCTGAGTGTCAAGCTAAATAAGGAAGTCAAAGTGACATCACATTGTCATTAGCAAGTTTTTATCGTATACTAACAAAAAATGACACACTTTCACAATTATTTGACTATTATCAAGCTTTAATTGTGATTTTTAAAAACTCTTTATATCATCAGTTGCAGGCATGGGGGGTCTGGCTCACATTGATGGGGAGCACATTGTGGTGTCGGTGCCAGAGGGTATGCTGCTTTCTGATGTCATGACAGACGAGGGCATCCTCCTGGAGCACGGACTTGAGGTGGAAGGTCTGGAGACTCAAGTTGTTCAAGGTCTGGAGACGGAGGTAGTGGAGAGCTTACATGCAGATGTAGAAGGCTTGGAGGCAGAAGTTGTTGAAGGGCTACAGACACACGTGGTAGAGTTAGAGGCTCAGGTTGTTGAGGGCCTAGAGGGAGAAGTGGAAGTGGAGGGTCTTGAGGCGCAAGTGGTGGAGAGCCTGGAAACTGAGGTTGATGTGGAGGGTCTGGAAGCCCATGTTGTTGAGGGCCTTGAAGAGGAAGTGGAGGTGGAGGGCCTAGAAGCTGAGGTCGTCGAAGGGCTGGAGGTGGATGTGGAAAGTCTGCAGTCTCAAGGTGTGGAGGCCCATGAAATGAGCACTGAAGACATGGTGCCTTCAGAGCACAGTGTAATCATGCCTGAAAATATCCTGGGGACTGAAGTTGCGATAGAGGAAGCCCTGGACGCCCATCACCACCATGTTCTGACCTCAGACCTCATACAGGACGCAAACCACCATCATGACGACATGCCAGACCAGGTGTTTGTGGCAGAGCTGCTGTCTGAACACCAGGACAACACACTGGACCACCAGCTTGTGTCTGAAGGGTTGATGGTGACCGAGGCCAATGCCGAGACCATAATCCATGAAGAGCTGCCAACTGAGGCTGTTCCCCTACAGACAGATGAGGATGATGATGCAAGGAGTAGCTCCGAGGATTACCTGATGATCTCCTGTAAGATATCTTGGCACATAACACAGCAAAGATTTTTTTTAAAGTTACATTTTTTTGCATAACCATTGGTATTTGTTTTTGTTTTGTTTTTGTTTTTTTAAAGTGGATGAAGTGGGAGAAAAGTTGGACATAGGGGACACTCCCCTTGAGATCAGCACTGAAGTAATGGAAGACAAGGACTCCAAAGAGGAGGATGGCTCTGAGGTCATAAAAGTCTACATCTTTAAAGCTGAAGCAGATGATGATTTGGGTAAATGATCTTCAATACAGTACATCCAGCCATGTTTGTGTTAAAAGTCATATGGCTCATTAAGTTTTTTGGGGGGTGGGTTCAAGGTGGGACAGAGGTAATAACAGAGGATGATTACCAGAACGGCCATCCTGATTTGGAAGCAGCTTCATCGGGCAGACTGGGAGTCGGCCGTGACAAAATGGTCTACATGGCAGTCAAGAACCATCCAAAGGAAGAAGAGGATGATGAGGATGACAGCGATGATGATGAAGATGAAGACATTGGTATGCTCTTTTTATGAAAGAGTTAGATGGGTTATGTAATTTTTCCTAAATTAGCAGTTTGAGATAAAACCATGTTCTATGACTGCTAAAATAGATTATTAAGAGGAAGATGCTATGCTGCAGCATTTCTGTTTAAATGAGATGGTCAGCAAGATGGTTTGGGGTCAGTATGTGTGGCAAATGTGTTTAAAAGATTTAAACACATTTTAAAAGAGTTTAAAAGAGTTGGTTTTAAAAATGAATTCTTTTTTAAAACAATCATACTAGAAGTAAGGCAAGGTCATCCATTCTGTTGTTATTGGGGTGTTATGTGTTGCAATGTCTGTGCAGGTAATACAATTGATCAAGTGAAGAATGGAGCAGCTACACCATTTTTGCAAATCCGTGAGGGACTGGGTGCAAACCGTGCTCTCAAAACCAAATTGAAGAAGAAGAAGAAAGGCGAAACACGGCAGTGTCAGACTGGTAGGATCAGCATGTCGTATTGATACTGATGCATACCTTAAATTGATCATTTTTATCTGTGTTGTCACCAAGTCTGAATGTATATAATTTTATCATTCACATTTGAGGAAAACTTAGAATAGTAACGGTTGATTGCAATGTTGCATACTCTTTTTTTTTTTTTTTTTTTCAAACGTCTCTGTCCAGCTGTTATCATTGGACCAGATGGGATGCCTTTGACCGTCTACCCTTGCCACATCTGTGGAAAGAAGTTTCGCTCGCGGGGCTTCCTCAAATGCCATATGAAGAACCACCCGGACCATCTGCTCAAGAAGAAGTATCAGTGTACAGACTGCGACTTTACCACCAACAAGAAAGTCAGCTTTCACAACCACTTGGAGAGTCATAAGCTCCTGAGCCACAACAATGAGCGATCTCCAGAGTATACCGAGTACGCGCGGCGCTACCATGAGTCTAGCCCACTGGGCTCAGACAAGCTCATTGTCAAGGATCGTGAGCCCAAACTGCATCACTGCAAGTACTGCGATTATGAAACAGCTGAACAGGGCCTGCTCAACCGTCACCTGCTGGCTGTGCACAGTAAGAACTTTGCACATGTGTGTGTTGAGTGCGCCAAAGGCTTCCGTCACCCATCGGAGCTGAAGAAACACATGCGCACCCACACAGGCGAGAAGCCCTACCACTGCCCGCACTGCGAGTTCCGCTGTGCAGACCAGTCCAACTTAAAGACTCATATCAAGAGCAAGCATGGCGCAGATCTGCCTTTCAAGTGCAGCCACTGTCCCCAGGCTTACGCTGATGCACGGGAACTGCAGCGCCACATAGAGATGGTGCAGGGGCACAAGACCCACCAGTGCCCGCACTGTGAGCACAAGAGCACCAACTCCAGTGACCTGAAGAGGCACATTATTTCAGTTCACACCAAGGACTTCCCCCATCAGTGTGACGTGTGCGAGAAAGGCTTTCACAGGCCCTCAGAGTTGAAGAAACACGCGGAAACACACAAAGGCAACAAAGTGCACCAGTGCCGGCATTGTAACTTCAATGCACCCGACACTTTCACCCTGAGTCGCCATATCCTATCCCTGCATACGAAGGACCTACCCTTTAAGTGCAAGCGCTGCCGGCGAGGCTTCCGGCAGCCCGCCGAGCTGAAGAAGCACATGAAGACGCACAGTGGTAGAAAGGTATATCAGTGCCAGTATTGTGAGTATAACAGTACGGACGCTTCTGGCTTCAAACGCCACGTCATCTCTATCCACACAAAGGACTACCCCCACCGCTGCGACTACTGCACCAAGGGCTTTAGGAGGCCTTCAGAGAAGAGCCAGCACATAGCCAGGCATCACAAAGACATGTTGATGTAATGTCATTGCACACAAACACACTCCTCTTTACCGAGTAAATCTGTGTCACACACCCAGAGGTAATTTTAGTGTATTAACAAAGAAATAATGGATGCAGGCAGTTGATGAAGAAAACAACATTATAATTGCTGTTCTGTGTTCTGTGTCGTTTTGGGTCTAAACCTCCTGCCCCCAGGAGTAAATGCAAGAACACATTTTAGGATGGGGGTTAAATCCGGAAAAAAACAAACAAAAAAAAGACAGTGTGTGCACTGAGTGGGACAGTTGTAAATTGTCTTTGGTGGCAGAAAAAAATCACATATGAACATATATTCAGGGTTTCAAATGTCTATATTTTTATACCCACTCAGCTGAAATGCTGCAAGATGATGACTGTGTCTAGTAAAACAGAAAAGCGGTGTTTTGGGGACGTCATGCTAGTTCTCCAGACGATGTGGAACGAGTACATGAGAAGTTTGCCTCCATAGTACCAACTAGTATCTTGACCTCATGAACCAGCTTTTACCCTGACATTTTTTTCTTTTTTCTTTTCTAATGCCATCTGGTCTTTAATGAACAGAGCCATTCACAAGTTCAAAATGGGTTCGTCACTGATGTTGAGACATAATGCATCTTGAAAAATATGTTTCATTAAATCTAACAGTTGAACTCACATCATTTTGGATTTTCCTCTCAACCCTGAACTCTTGGAGCCCCATTAAACGAATCGTGTATAAAACAGTATAGACTATTTTCTGTTAAATACGTCTTACAAGTTGAATCAGAAATGCTACTCTCTGGTCAGCAGAGTCTAGCATGGAGCAGAAGGGTGGAGTTGGTATGTTAGAATATCCCTTTAGTGTACACATCTCTGACTGGTGTATTATTATAATTATATATGACCTTGACAGATGGTTGGCTTCACATATAATAACCAGTGATGTGGTTGCGTGTGAATGCCACTGTAAGTACGTGTGATGTTACCTATGACACAGATAACCATTTGATAGCAATCATGCCTTACATCCGTTAGTCTTTATCCTTTAAGCACTGATGCACACCGCTAATCAGAAAATAAGTGATTTTTAACTCTCAAACATGCTGTATCAATGCCATTCTCTCAGAGATTATGTGTTTGAGTCAGTAGAAAGCACTTTAATAATTTTTTTTTTTGTATTTTAATGACATGTATAAGAGTTTATTATCTGGGGATATGTATAGATAAATAGATAGAAATATCCCAAGATATTAAACACGTACAGAGCTTTGTGAGTGGGTAAAGGTAAAGATTGTTTTGGAGTGTTATCTCTAATGAGCGGGCAGCGATCATTACTGCATCACAACTGAATTGTCATTGAAAGTGGTGGGTGAAACCGCTTATTGTTTTGTTCTATGGATAAGTGATTGGGTTTTGTGTTTTTGTTTGTGCTCACTAACAAGTTTCCCAGACACTAGCCCTACAATCCCAAATAGCCCGACCCAGTCCCAAGCACGGGATTATTTCCTTCAAGTCATTGCTCATCATATTGGCATTAGTCTTTAAAGTATGCACATATGCTGTCTCCATGAAATTAATTGTGGTATATATTAAAAAAAAATCCCTGCATTTCGTGTACCTTAGTCTATATTTTCTTTCAGTCTGATTGTGGATAAACTACTGGTGGGGAAGAACCAAAATAAACAATTATCTTTTTACCCTTTTTGTCCTTTCTGTCTAACAAGAAGGAAATGTTAAAAGCTAACAGGGAAATTTACACACAGCTGCTGTATTACCAGTAAATCAGTTTGGCTTTTCCTTATTTTCCACATCAGCGCTTCACCTAATCTGCGTCTTGCATCCTCGTTTCTCATTAAGGTTTTAATACTCGCTGCCAGGAGTACATGAAGGATTGGAGTTATAACTCGCTATTTATCCAGTTTGCATCAGCATATGTCTTTATAGGATCTAATGATTATCTGTAGTTGTAGCTGTCTCTTTATCAGTTTCATGTACAGAGTGCATTTTCAGTGATTGTACAACCATCAGGCGTTAATAGATGATGAAATATGGCAGTAAACTTCAGCAACTCAGGTCTAGAGATTGATTGCTAAAGAGAATTCAAACTTTCTCTGCTTCACGAGCTCGTCATCCCACATAATTGTGCTTAAATATAGGATTTACTGTGAGAAGGCAGAGCAGCACTGCACTCTCCCAGAATGTATATTTTTCCACTTCTGTCAGCACAGAGAAGCTGAAGAGAAACCTGAGCTCCCTTTGGCCAGGCTGCTTTATTTGGATTCTTTTCTTTTTTTAACTACTACGTCGGGATCCTGCAGCTTCAAGAGCCTCTTTAACTTGGCAAGTAGATCTGATACATACTGTACAAGCTGAGACGCTTCAAAGAGCGATCATAGCCTTGTTGGCTTTGTGCAAGGCTGAGACAACAGTGTGGGGAAAACTACCCGGCACAGTTGCACAATCCTCAAACATGAGGTGAATCTGAAATAGTCTTCCCCAGCAGGATAGAACCGCACAAGCGAATTTTAGCTTATTTTATGAACTCGTCGCCTAACAGTCTGCTTATATCCACATCATGTGTGGGTCACAAAAGTTTTGTGCGCTGAAATAAAAAAAATTAATGGTCCTAGTGCAGTTTTATTATTACAGCAATTTACTGTTATTATAAGCGCCTGAAAGTTAGACAGACTGTAATAGTCTAATTTTTCAAAGAAGCTTTCTTGTCATAATAGAAATAAAAGGTTTAAGAGTGAGCCTATGTGCACAACAGCGAGGCCTTAAACCTAAAACGGCTACAATGAATTCACCCACAATTAATTTCATTACATTGTTGCTTTTCTCACTGTGGTGCTCCCAAAAGGGTATATTGTTTGCAAGTTGCTTGCAGATCTACCTGAAAGCAGGACTGATGAAAAGAAGAACCCTTTCACTGTGGATCAAACACCACATGCAGTCACTGGCCACTTTATTAGGTACACATTGCTTGCACTGGGTTAAATCCCCGTTTACATTTAGAGTTCCCTTCATTCTTTTTGGAATGGATTCCTTAATATTTTGGTCCATATTGACACGTGTGAATGTGTCAATGTGAATCTCCTGTTCCACCACATGCCATATGAGCTCTGTTGGATTGATTTAGTGACTGTGGAGGCCATTCGACTACATTGAACTCATTGTGGTGTTCAAGAAACCAGTTTGAGATGATTTGAGTTTTGTGACATGGTTAACCTGCTAAAAGCAGCCATCAGATGATGGGTACACTGTGGTCACAAAGGGATGGACCTGGTCAGCAAGAGTACTCAGGCAGGCTGTGGGATTTAAATGATGTTCAGCTAGTACTCAGAGCCCAAAGTGTGAATCCAAAAATATCCATCACACCATTACACCACAACCGTTGATGGCAGTATGGATTCATGCTTGCATGTTGTGATGCTGCCAAATTCTGACCCTACTATCAGACCAGGGAAGGTTTTCAAATCTTCTGTTGTCCAATTTTGGTGAGCACGTTTGATTTGTAGGTTCAGTTTCCTGTTTTTAGCTGTCAGGAGTGGCACAAGGTGTGGTCTTCTACTGCTGCAACTCACCTGCTTCAAGGTTCTATGTGTTGTAGATTCATAGATGCTCTTCTGCATAGCTTAGCTGTTAAGAGTGGTTATTGGAGTTACTCTTGCTTGAAGCAGTTTGGGCAGCAAGCTGCAAGATAGATGCATCTATTCTTCTGCAGGTACCCCTTATTCTCCTGGTTGCTGAATGTAGTTCTTTATAGATCCAACTATATCAAAGGATTATGTCTCTTTTTCTTTTTTTTACATTTTTGAGGTCAGAATTAGGAGGATTTGGGAAGGGAAAAATTTGTAATGAATAGTGGTGAATGTTGAACCACATTCATCGAAGACATTTATATTTAATTGAGAAGATTTAATTTGTTTTGGGAGAGAAAGGGGAAACCGCCTCATTTAAAAAAAAATCACTAAACTATCCACTAAAAGAGGGAAAAGGAGTGACTCGGGAACAAACTGATTCAATAAAAAAGTTTGGGAAGGTTGTGCGAGGGTGGCTGAAGGGAGTTGACTTTCCTGATTAAATATCCACTTTGATTTAATTATAGTGTTGTGTAGCTATCAGAGTGATTGCTGTCAGCCCTGAGTCATTATTCAATGGTCTCATTATTAAGCAAACAAAAGCATCTTCAGGCTGTATGGAGTACCACAGACGATTTACTTGCTCAGCTGAACGATAAAGTTTATTAATACATAATATGCAGAAATGTAACTAAAATTTCTGTGACGTGTGTTGAACACATATCCCCTGTCGTGAAGGATATATGATGCTTCTTAGTGAGGGAAATGAGGGTATGCAGATGGGTTTACGCCGCCACCACAAACACCTACACGAAATGGATGCAGCAGCTTGACCATTTAGGTGAAATCCACAAAATATCTCATAAATCACTCACAGGTGCGGCTGTCAGCAGAAACTGCTGAGGATGCAGAGATCAATATGCAGACAAATCCTCCCTGAGTTAACCGTTCTTTTGTCACGGCATCACATTGTCTGCCAATTCAGCACGAGGAGCCCGTCGTGTTGTTTTTTTTTATTCTGAATTCGTACTTTTTGAGCAACAGTAAGCACATTTTTCCATTTCCTGCCTAAGTACGCTAAACCTCTGCCTCTCTCTCCCACGGGTGTGCGAGCCACTTCTCTGCCCATTTTAAATCAGCGGAGCATCAAACACACGCAGAGTACACCTAACAGCCTCAGACGGCCATCAGTGTTATGAGAATTGACAGACGTACACAGATAATCCAACCGTTGCAGAAGGTCAAACTAATTTATTTGATGTAGTCATTTTTGTTCCTAGTTTTCAGGATCAGTGTAGATGTCTGTTGCATAGATGTGATTGGAATGATGAAATGGGCAGTAAAAGGAAGGGGGGGAAAGGTTTTGATTCATGCACAAATACTGTATTTATATTAACAGAGTCATTTTCAATCGCTGGCATGGTTCAGTAGGAGTTAATAACTCCAAATATTTAGATGTGGTTCTGCACTGGAGCGTTTTATGTTGGATATAATTTAGTCTGGACTCCACAGGACTCTGGTGTTAGGCAGCATATTGCTGTTGCATATTTCAGTGAAGATGAACAGCAAATGGAGCCGGGACCGCTTCATCAACTCATTTCATTGGCAGACAGCACTGCCACATTACCTCCAGATCCTGTGGTGGCCCACATAACCGGAGTCGTCCAATCCAGACTGTTGCGTGAGGCTGCTGCGCAGAAAGCCAGCTGGAGACCAAAGGCCCTTGGGGAAATTACTGCCAGATTGCTTGGAAAGAGGCAAAATTGGCCTGCTTATTTGTCAGTGAAGGGTCTGTGTGGTGGACACAGCCGAAATTGAAAAGACAGGGAGAGAGATTAGGTAGCCTGTTGGCTACACGAGTCTGTGCTACCTACTGGCGTCTTTAAACTTTGATGATTACTCAGTAAGAAATATGTTTAAAAGCTGGGAAGTGCAATTATAATTTCAGATGACATTTTTTTCCTACGTGACTTTAATGAGGATGAAGCCCCATAACAGTCTAGTCAGTGCAGTGGGATAATTTCAACATACCAGAAAGTTAAGGGTCAATTCTTTGAATGCAACATTTTCTCACTGGTTCAATAAAAGGAAAGGTTGATCTGGGCTTTTTAATATGGTATGTTATTCTGCTAGAAGCAGCCATCAGAAGAACGGTACACTCTGGTCACAAAGGGATGGACATCAGCAGCAATGCTCAGGCAGGTTTTGGTTTTTAAATGATGCTCAGCTGGAACTAAGTGCACACAGTGGACCAGTGTGCAGGGAAACTTCCCTCACACCATTACCCCACCACCACCAGCAGCAGCAGCAGCAGCCTTAAACATTGATGCAAGTCAGTATGGATTCATATTTTCATGTTGTTTACACCAAATTCTGACCCTTCCACCTGAGTTTCCAAAATTTGAGATTCATCAGAGCAAGCAAGTCTTCTGTTGTCCAATTCTGGTGAGCAAACTATAGCTTCAAGTTCCCTGTTCTTAACTGACAGAAGTGGCACTCAGTGTGGTGCACATGTTCTGTGTTCAGAGATGCTCTTCCGCATACGTTGGTTGCAACACTGTATGCGGAGGAGCTACTTTTGGCTTTCTATCAGCTCAAAACAGTCTAGATATTCTCTCTCAACAGGGCATTCTCACCCAGGGAACAGCTGGATACTATCTTATTTTTGGATCATCATCTGTAAACACTAGAGTCGGATGTGTGGGACAATCCCAGTAGATCTGAAATACTCAGATATAGTACTCACTATATAGTTTTAAAACCTGCAAAATGCACTTCTGATATTGTATAGATGCATGCCTTTACACTATAAAATAGATGATTCAGTAAATACCACATCTATTTGTGACCATGCACTCTGTGTCTTACTTTAGTAAAACCCTGTGTGATATGGGCTGCTGGTGGGTTCTAGTTTCAGTTTCATAGCCGTGCAAGCTGCATGGTCACATCACAGTAACTCAGATCTCAGCTGAGCACAGAGAAGCTTTCCACCTTGCAGAAGAGCAGCAGTGAGCCAAACTGTGCTTGTAAATCATTGTGCACAGCGAGGTTCAAATGTGCAGATTTCTGAGTGAAAAGATATTTAGACTACAGCGCACTGTCTCCAATAACAACTCTTTATATCTCTATAATCAGACTTTAAAAGTTGTTATTAGTGTTTAGGGAAACTGTTTCCTTTAGAGTGCTCACTAGATGTCGCTGTTATCCCATCCTTCTCGCGCAAAGTGACCACACTGATCACTGCGAGCGGTGCCAAAAATTATGGCATCAAGCAATATAAGAATTTTCTAAGAAAGCGGGAGGGTTTGAATGTGACCCTGGCAAATATAAGGTTCGGGCAGTGGTGCAGTTCGGCGTTTAGATGGCTGTTTAGTCAGGTCTAGCTCACTGATAAAAACCGACCATTACAGGACAACTTGGAGTCAAATCGCACAATCATAACCGCGACTCCACTGGGAGAATCACGGAAAGGTGCTGTCGGCTTGTTCTTGGAAGACTGGGTGTTTTTTGAGCTGAATCACGGCAGAGGCGCGTCACCGTGGGGCGTGGTTAACCGTAAGAGATAAACGCCGTGTCCACCGTTACGATGCAGTTAAGTTACAGTTTGGCACGAGACGACACCGGAGCGGAGAGGCTGAGCAGAAGACCAGCGCGCGTAAAGGGATGGAGACGAATGAGATCTTTTTATTTACTGTCATAGCTTCTCACTACATTGGGAACTTCCTCTTCTTCGCGTGGATTTTAACAACAATAGAACCTTTAGAGCCGGACTACTATAAAACGCATTATTGAAGTTGGGCCACCTGATCCTGTTTGCGCCAGGACACCCGAACGAGATTAGACCAAGACTAGTCGTAATGAGTAGTTGTGCAAATGGTGCATTTCCCGACCAGAGAGCTGGTACGGAAAGCAGAATCTCATGCTCAAGCTACACGTCTACCTGCGCGTAAAGGACATGGACATAACGGCTCCAGTCGCCGCTTCCTGAATCACTGCGCTATGTTTTAGTAAGTAAATGAAAAAGCTGTAGTTAGATTAGAAGCAGTGTGGCAGCTTAAAGCATTTATGCGAGCTTTTTTTTTTTTTCATATTTTTAGGAGCTGACAAATAGTACAGCGCTCCGATAGCACAGGACCTGAATTTTGGCAGCCAAGCAGCACACACCATTGACCGTGAAAGGCTTGGAAACAGTTCCAGTGCTCCCCAATTTGAACTTTAACTAAAACAAGTTTTTCAAAGTTGCATCTAAGTGGACGAGCGTGGCAGGAGTGGAACATGGCTTTGCCAGATAGTGGCATATCTGCAGAGGAGATACCCTTCCCAGAGATCATAGAGCTCAATGTTGGTGGGCAGGTGTACATAACCCGCTACTCTACACTCACAAGCGTGCCAGACTCTCTGCTGTGGGAGATGTTTACTCAAAAGTCAGCCAAAGGACTGGCCAGGGACACAAAGGGGCGCTTCTTTGTAGACCGTGATGGTTTCCTGTTTCGTTACATCCTGGACTACATGCGCGACCAGCAGCTGGTCCTTCCAGACCACTTCCCAGAGCGCGGTCGTTTGCAGAGAGAGGCTGAGTTCTTCAACCTGCCAGAGCTCGTCAAGCTTCTGGCACCCAAAATCAGCAAACAGAACTCCCTTGGTGATGAGGGATGTCCTAGTGACACAGAGGACTCCTCACCTGGGACTGACACCTCCCGTAACCTCGGCTCTCTGGGTGCTGCTGCTGCTGCCTGTGCCAGCCTGGTGCCCGGCGCCATGGATGGCAAACGTTCTGGGTTCATCACTATTGGCTACCGAGGCTCCTACACCTTGGGGCGCGACAGCCACACGGATGCCAAATTTCGCCGAGTGGCACGGATCATGGTGTGCGGGAAGACCTCCCTGGCTAAAGAGGTGTTTGGGGAAACGCTGAACGAGAGCCGGGACCCGGACCGCCCCCCTGAGCGCTATACATCCCGCTACTATCTCAAGTTCACCTTCCTGGAGCAGGCTTTTGACAAGCTGGCAGATGCAGGCTTTCACATGGTGGCCTGCAATTCCACAGGAACCTGCGCCTTTGCCCACGAGCAGACGGACGACAAGATCTGGACCAGCTACACTGAATATGTGTTCTACCGTGAGTGAGACTATCGGCTTTGTTTCCCCGGTCCCCTCACCCTGTATCCAAGAACCCCCCCCCCCCCCCCCTCCAGCCTCCAGCCATCCTGTCTTTCTCTCTCTGATGGCTTCTGAACCAGTAGATGTACTGTAGATGTTGTGCCCTTCCATCTCTCTTTACAGCCTCCAGCTTTTATCCTGTGAACAGTACCTGGCCGCTGCTCTGACTCTTCATACCTTCTCTGCAGATCGAACCTGCAGCCTTCCCCTTCAACCCCAAATTCACCCTCCCCCCCTCATCCTCAGGCCAAGCTTTTGCCCTTGCTTAAGCCGCCGCCACTCCATCTATTGTAGTCCCCAGCCCTGAACCACAGCAACCCCACAGCCTTTCCTGCAGAGACTGATACCTTCTATTCCCTTTTTGTACTCTCTATATAGTGCATATGCCTTGGTTAAAGCACAATACTGTATCCAAGAGCTAATTTTGTTGAATAAAAAACACCAGTGTGTCTATATGACTACTGAACCAGTCATAAGGGCATAAGTGAAAGGGCTTCAAAGAGTTGCCGTGATGTACAGTGCTATATTTTGCCTGCTTACTCAAGCAGATCGGACTGTCTCCTGCTCCTTTGAACTAAATTACCAAATAATTGGACATCTTATCAGCCTTGAGGGACGTGAGAAACCCCAGCACACGCACACACACACACACACACACACACACACACACACACACACACACACACACACACACAAAGGAAGTGTAATCTAATTTCCTTTAGTTTTTATTAAATGTGTCCAGTACCATGTCCGTGTGGTTTGGAAACGTGCCATAGTTAATCTGTTCTGCTGCTTTGGAGTGAATGGAAAAGAAAAGACTGCAGTGAAGTTATTTTTTCAGAAAAAGCAGATTGAAGTTGTGCAGAGGTCTCCTTTCCCCCCCCAAAAAGAAAGAAAGAAAGAAAACGGGTTGTGTGGCAAATGTTGAAAAACTATTAAAGCTCAAATATCAAGAGATCTTATAGACAGAGAACGAGAGGGGGAAAAAAGGTGTGTGTATTGACTGTGCAGTGGAGCTTTCAGTATTTTAATCACCCACACTGATAGGGCAGAGAAGATGGAAGGTGTTACATCACTCATGGTCCACTGCTCCTTTTTCATTTATTGTGCTTCTTTGAAATTTATTTGTTCAATTACATCTTAAAGATAATTATTTTCCACAGCCGGTCACATGTCAGAATGGGCTTACACATTACTTCCTGTTATTTGCGTGAGAAGAAATCAGCAGTCATCACAGCAGATCTTTGGATGTCCTGTAATCAACAATGTTATTCTTAATACTCAGTATTAGCTGAAGCGGCTGCGTATTTGACTATAGCTCACTCCTTCTGTAAGTGAATACCAGCGAGAAAGGGTAGGATTTGCTGTAGCCAGCCAAAGCCCAGTGTTTTCTCACCACTGTAGCAATGGCAGCTTATAGTGAGCGCGTGTAACTTTCAGTAACTCACAGTCGGCTCTAAAAGGAGCACAAGATCCAGATACAGCCTCAGGACGGGTCTGCACATCATATACCTCAGACTAAAATAAACTTGGGACACTTAAATCCAACAAAGGATTCATCAGATTACAGGAAAATGCAGAAATGGCTCAAAACGAGGACAAATAAGAGGTTTTGTTTAAAACTGTTTGGGGAACAGGCAGCGCAATGCAGAGTTCACCCGTGCGACAAGGTGTCGACTTTTTAGTGTGTCTGACAGTTGTAATAAATGTATTCTGAAATGTCTAGAAATTGCTATATTGTGTTTCAGTGTGATGAAGTGTTGTTGACATCCGAGTCAGTCTGTTAGACCCTGCTGCAGTGTGTCGCTGCAGGCGTAGACAACACTGATATTAAAAGTGTTCCACCAAACAAATTGATTTGTCAAATAAAATATGCTTTCTTTCTATCCTGCTTGTATTTCCATTCCTAACCCCCAAAAGGGGGGGTTATTTCTTTTTTTCTTTTTTCTTTTTGAATACCAGGGAGCACAAAGTATGATGAAAATAGCACATGGCTTCCCATTACCGCAGTTTCACATTTTAATTTTCGGTGACAATGCAAGTCAATCACAAGTAAAGCCGTTCAAATTTTCATCTCAGCGTTTCCCATCAGGGGAAATGTCCTTGGACACAAACTCTCCTCCGTATGAAATTTTCAGCCCTCAGGCACAATGTCCTCCATCCTTCCATCTGCTTTTCCACTTTTTTTTACCCTCTTTTTTTTCTCTTCAGCCTGGACTTGCGTGGAACATTTGACCAAAAAATCTGAGCCAGGATAGAAACGAGGACATGCACAGATAACAGGCCTTGTCCAAGCAGATTAGAAAACCCTTATTTTGTTGCAAATAATTGACCTAATTTCTGTGTGCAGTCAAAATCTTAAAGATTGGATCTAAAATTCAGGACTCCGTAGTATTTACGTCCTCCCGCAGAGCAACAGTTTATCCATTTCTGAGAGACTAGAAATCATTTTTGTGTGTCACCAATAAAAAACAACAGCAAAATACAATATAAGTACAAAGTATTTTCATTGAGGGCCAAGGTGTCATAATTTACACTCGAACAACAACCAGACTTAAGGGTTATGTATGTGAGGCAGTCACGTGTCATTTTATAAACTCTGTCTCAGAAGTTCTCTACCTAGCGATTATCACATGCTAATTATCTTAGTATAAGACCTCTAAACCTGATCTCACTCTGGCCTAGATAAAAGCATAGCTAATGAGCTTCACAAAACTTTGTGAAAAATTTATGTTGCTCTCTAATTCAGGGAGAAAAAAAATCCCCCCCCCCTGCTCTGGAATGCATGACAAATCCTCAGAGACCAGGACAATACTGTGCCTGCAGTGTCTCTCCAGCCCAAATAAACACAGTCACAGGCAGCATTCCTCTGTCACTGTCCTCCGGCAGACTACAGCAACACGGGAGTGCCAAGGTCAGTCATTAGCACAAGCATGGAGAAACATGCCTTCGTGTGAAATTTCAGGCACTGGCCTCCTTAACCTTTCCGCCTTTCGTCAGCGCAAATTCCTTGAGATTCAACATTCAGCAGCAGCGAGATGCGTGGAAGCGTTGACATTCAGACGCTGACATTCAGAGCAGCAAGGTCCACAGGCCAGACGAAATGTGCGTGGTGAAATTCAGTGGTGTTTTTTTTTTCTCTTTTTTTTTATGTCTTGTGAAACGTGGTTGAAAAGTGTAGCATTGTCTGCTCGTGTTCTTGCAAAGGCAGCAGGTTCTCACTGTGTCGCCACGGTATGCCTATTCATATTCAGAGTGTCACAATAAAGATATTTTACCATGACCTTTTGCTTCTTCATGTTTTGGGGGGGGGGGAAACGCAGCAGATTGCAAAATTTCAGCTTGTCACACAACAAATTATCAACTGAAATCAATCATTTGTCGTTTCAAGCGCAGATTTTCACATTTATGAGGACTCATTTGTCACTAAAGTCGAAGGATTCGAGAATGAGTGCGAGACTGGCTTCTCTGCGTGCCTTCAGGCAGTGATTTGACCCAAGCTTTTGCTACTGTAGGCTGCTCTACATGACAACATGCTTTGGCCCCATCTCTTTTCCCTCTCTGAGGATGATCCTTGTCTCGGAGCCAGCTGGGTCATTGCATCCTCTATTTGGAAAAAGAGGGGAAGGAGGCAGAAGAGAACAGGAACAGATGCACGTCAAAGGAAATGGGGATTGGAAAATGGGGCACGGAGAGATAGATATTTGGTAGACCGCGGGGGTATTTATTTGACAAGGATTCGGTGTTCCCATCTGATCTCTCTTCCTGTTATTTGGAGAAGGGGAGGACTGTGCTGTAAGATGCTCCTCTGCGGCCTGTCAGCTCCATCAGCACCCCCAAAGAGATTCAGTCACACTGCACCCAAGGGATACACTGCAGAATCAAGAGCGCACTCAGTATAGTTGCTATCACTATCAATCTGTAGCATAAAACCAGCACAAATGGGGGGTTGTTGATCTTTACCATAAGGAAGAAACAGTATTTTTTATCATCTGTTTGTGATTCATGAACTTCACCATTAAGCTGACTAAACTTAGCCAAGATTCCTAGACTACATCTTTTTTTTTTCTTTTTCGGGGAGAGACATATTGCATGTGCAAGAGTGACAAGACAAGAGTGAGTCAATTTCTCAGCACCTTAGAGTTCAGTGCGCCATCAGATGTCTGAAAGCTGCTGTTCCTGTTCATTCTGAGCCTTTAGCTGCAGCCATGTGGCTGTACTTGTTTATGTCTCACTGCCTCGTCTGCTTTTGGATCTGTCTGCCAGGATAATTTGGCTCTTGTTGTTTTGTTTTGTCGCCTTTATGCTCGTGTGGAGTTTTTTTTTTTTTTGGATGACAGGTTGGACAGGCCTCAGTTTCGGGTGCGTCAGTGCAACTGAGGTCCACTCCCTCTCACACAAACATGCTGAGTGTGCAGTTGGCATCTCTAAACGCACGCTCACACGGACGCGCGCGCTCGCAGGGAGAGGGAAGTTGCTACGAGAAGATGTGCAACACAACTCCCGTGCCAGGATTTTGACTCTGGGCCGTGAGGTTTTAGATCTAATCGGCTGCCTTGTTTTCACTCTTCTTTGAGAACAGTTAAAAATGCATTAGCAGGCAAATAAGGCATTTACCTCCCTCCTCCTCTCTTGATGGCAATTAAAACAAAGAGAAGAACATGCTCATATAGAACAACATCATTGCTGATAATTACCTTGGAGTAGCACTGACCAACCTGGGCGGGGGGTGTAGCAGGGAGCAGCGGCCTGAGGTGCACCGCTGTGTTCTCCATCAAAATGTCTGTGTGTGTGTGTTCACCCCTTGTTCGCTATTGCTGCCATGCAAGCCAACATTTAGGGAGTACAGTAACACTGACTTGGGGCTTCTTGGTCTCATTGTGTGTGTGTTGGGCTATTTATAGTGAGTCAGGCACCGAGCCAGATGTGTACCTTATTCACTTGTATCACTCTGGCCTCCAGCTTCTCCACATGCCTGGCTTCCCCTCATTCTCAGCTCCTACAGAGAGCAGCTGTCACAAAACATTTTCACCCCGAATGACAGGGGAGGGGGGGACGGGAGGGACTTCATTGTGCTAGGACAGGAGATGGTCACGTCAGGGGGGAAGCCAGAGGGGGGAGCGACAACCTGGGATCACTACTGATTTACAGTACTGTTATCTCATCTCTCTCCCTGCATTGCCAGTTTGTTTTTCCCTTTGTCGGTGCAATTCTCCAACACGGAAATGATGGCTCTGTGCAGACACAGACACAGTTTTCTGTGCAGACACAGACTTCATTCCACTCATGCTCTTGCTCACAAGAGCATGAGTGGAATGAAGAAGCACGATATAAGTTGTATAGTAAGTGAAAGTGTCAAGGGGGAAATTGTAGGATAAGTGTAAGCAACAAGAAGGAAGAACTGAAGTGGCAAAGCTTAGCTTGGCATATACAGTCCCAGGGAGACTATAAATATGTGACGAGGCAGGAGCAATTTTAAAAGAAAAGAGGCACGATTAGGCCAAAATGGAGACGTAATAGATTGGATTGGGAAAGGCAGGGCGGAAGCTGTGGCAATAACCAGCAGAGAAAACAGTTAAGTGTCTGTTTGACTTCCCCTGCAACACTTGGCCTCAATCGGCATGTTAAAAGCAATGCAATGATTCTATTTTACGTAAAACTTGACAAATTAAAGGGAAGACTAGTGTACAAAGTGTTTTAGTAGTAACTTCAGTACTTCTTGGCATTCATTCTCCAAGGGTCTGTAACTTTCCTGGAAAAATCAACACAGTTAAATCAAAAGATTTTCCCTCATTTTGTGTTTTGATGGCGCTGGTGGACAGTACTAACACTTGGTACAAAATCTCCCGTAGGTGTTTAATTATTTTGAGCTCTGCTGACTGTGAAGCATATAATTCATATCATTTTCATTCTCATCAAACCAGTGAACCCGCGTGCCCTATAGACGGGGGGAGTTGTCATTCTGGGAAAGAGGACTGCCATCGTGATAGAAACTTTTAATGATAGGATAATAATGATCGCTCAGAAAAACTTTGTACAGATTTGTAATGACACGTTCCTCTCGGGGGGCAAACCACACCAGTAAAATGTCTAGTTCAGCATAATAGAGCCACCAAATCCTTTCACTGCAGAGGCCATGGCGTCAGGTGTTTCTTTGATGTGTCACCAAGAGCCTAGTTGGGTAACAACTGCCATTATCGTGTCCCGTGGTTTTTTAATCAGGTACTAACAAAATGCTGATATTAACTCTAATAAATAAGTATTAATGGGCCATTTTAACTCTAGTAGCCACCGCAGGTACTCCTGTACACCTTGCTAGAAACCACTTTAAGCTGATGTGAGCTTTGGGAACCAGCCTGAACCATTGATATACAAGGCAGGACGGAGCCATGCTTTCATGCCAATTACACCAAATTCTGGGACACATCAAACCAGGCAATGTTTTTCCATGGTCCAATTTTGTTGAGCCTGTGCTTTAAGGCTGTGTTGTGCATTCAGCCATGCTCTTCTGCATACCTTAGTTATGACGAGTGGTTATGCTGTTGCTGTGCTTAAGCTCAAAGCAGTCTGGCCAATCTCCTCGGGCATTTTCGCCCAGTGAAGTGCTGCTCGCTGGATATATCTCTTTAAAAGTCAACCGAGAGTAAAGACCAATATAGAGCTGTATTATGTTTCTCTACTAATATCTCTAGAATCCCTGTTTGTTCTTATTCTGCAATAAATTCAGGTGTATTAACCCCACCCTTTATAAATACATTTATTATAAAGGGTATACTACAGTGTTTTTAAAGTTTTATATTGCATTTTGGTAATCGGGCTTAGTTTATCCATTTTGAGGAATAAAATGATCTATTCCAATGTTCCTATGCAAACAAATATCTCTCAACAGCGAATTATTCAAATTTGTTGAATTTGATTTTCATGCCATCCATTAATGACAGAACTGGAAAAAACATGCGACTGAGCGTTTTCTGTGTCTGTGCTGGTCTAAAGGAGCTCAGCAGTGAGCTGTAAATGTGTCTGTGAGTGCTGTCGTTAGAATGGGATTCACCTTGGCCATCTGGAGACTTGGGCTCTAATCTGTCCCTCTAATTATCAGTAATCTGAACAGTCAGGATTGGTCTTAGTGCTGCAGCCCAGGATAGGGTTGGACTTTGCTGAAAGCAGGCAGGAGGAAAGAGGAAGCAGGTGGCACAGTAGCTGCAGGAGCTGAGGGGTGCCAGGATGGACTTTAGGGTGCTTAGGCAGGCTGGTTATGCCCTGTGGGAGCCAGGTAGCAGCTCAGGGTTTTGAAAGGAAAGCGAAGATAAAGAGTCGGCAGACACTCAGACTGAATACGTGCGAGCATGCAGAAATAAGAAAAATGTTCTGGTCTTTTCTAAATGCAGTGAAACACCGTATCTGTTAGTCATTTAGCGCTTGTAAATTTGTTCCAAACTTTTCCCACTATTTCACCCTCTCTTTCCTCTGACCTTTACTCCCCTTTTTAAGTTTTCTTACATAGCAGCAACTCTCTGGTCTCCAGCTGTTTACATCAGGCATTTCCTCCACATTATGCAGATTGACAGATTTGTAATTGCTCGGAGACTTGTGAGCGCACTCCAGTGATTTTGACATAGGCAGCTCTGTTTATTCCCCAGCATGTAAAGTTGATGTGAAGAATAGAATATTACTATGTCTGATTACACCCCCGTATGTATTTGCTTGTCGTCAATCAGAGATAAAAAGGACAATGAAAGAGGCGACTGTAGGAGGCGACGCTCGCACTGTCATTAGGCACCATGCAGATCGTTTGACAAAACAGAGATGGAAATCTGAGCTGAATACGAGGTAATTAGATATGGAACATGCTGCAATTGGCAAAACTATGTAGCGTGCAGTTTCCTTTGAAACAGCAGGATACAGCCATATGTACATCTCCACAAAGGATAAAATGCTCCTCTCAGTCTGAGAGACATTACTATGCATTTGTGCAGCTCTGGCTCCTGCACATCATTGTGGCGTTTCCATGGAGATGATGATGTCCTCTTGTTTGCCAGTCTCTCCATCCTCAGGCCACGACATCTGTCAGCGGTCGCAGTGAATTTTAAAAAGTACCCGCAGGCTGATTGACCCGGTCGTGTTTAAGCCAATTCAGTGGCTGCTGATACGCAGCTTTGTTCTACACTCATCTACTGTTTTTAGGATTTCAATTAAATTTTTATTAATTGACCTTGTGTGAGTAGCAGATATATTTTGACGAAACATCCAAGCACAACAAAGCATTTAGGGACTTTAAAGCCAGTGCAATATGAAAATTTTTCCTCTTTTTTTCAACAAACCAACATATCGTAAACATAGGCTACTAACAGACAGTGTAAAAGATGGCTGCAGCCACTATGATGTCACCTGCTGTTAAAAAGCCTCATATTGAACATTGTCTCCATCACCATTTTGTTGTTATGAAACTAAACTTGATGAGGGTAGAACACTTCTCACTGTGAAACCAATGAAAATGCACATGTTCCAGGTTCAATATTGCAACTTGCTAATGATGTTGTTTGAGCATTCAGTTAGTGTTAGCCAAGAAGTTAGCTATTGTTTTTTTAAATTATCACTAGCAAACCAACATTAGCAACCTAAATTTGATCTGACTTGATAAAATATTTGTTATATTGTATAAATTAATAAAGAAAACACTTGAAATGCTTACTATTTCTTCTAGAAGATAGTTTAATATAAACATCGCAACGCTATGACATCACAACTATATTGACATTGACAGACAGTATGATGATGCAGGAACCAGTGTTGCCAACTTAGCGACTTTGTCGCGACTTTTTTTTCTAAAAAGCGACTAGCAACAAATCTGGTGACTTTTTCTGGTGTTATTGGAGACTTATTTATGACGACTTTTTGACGTGAAAGCGCGTGTCGCTCTTTACTCTCAACAAGCAGCGTGTGCTGCCGTGGGCACCTCACCCGGTCCAAAGCGCTCACGGCCGGAGGATAGTCCTCCCCCAGCTGCTATCAGGGCAGGAGATGTTCACACCTATGCGTCCAAACTGCAAATGAATTGCGCATGAGTGAAGCCGCTGCACCTGCACTGACTGTAACACAGTCAGTTCTTCTTTTACTGTTAAGCTGTTTTGTGGATCACAAGGTTTAAAACTACTTATAAACACACACACACACACACAAAGTAACTCCACCAGAGTGCCTATTTCGGGTCACTTTTGCCGGTCCAAGCCCGGATAAAGGAGAAGGGTTGGAATTGTGACATTAAAAAAAACAATAATTGCTAAAAAAAAAAAAAAAAATTAATTTGTAGTTCTAAATAAATTCTAAATGTATTTAGGACGTTTTTTACTCACTTTATGTCTCTTCCACGATGTTATTTCTCTCTCCAACAACATAGGTTACGATTATATTAGCATGACCAATTATGCAAATTAGGCGATGACATCATTTAGCGACTTCTAGCGACTTTTAGGACAACCAATAGCGATTTTCCTTACTGAGGAGTTGGCAACACTGGCAGGAACAACATCAGCACAGGGATATCAGCTCTTATATAGAGTGTATATACATCTTTTTTAATTTGTAAAACAGACATAGCGCTTTATTCAGCATGATCTCAATTTTTTTTTCTATAAAAAGAGTAGTAGCCCCCTCCTGGCCATTAAAAAGAAAACACATTTGAGGCACACCAGCATTGGCTTAGTTTTTAGAAATGGAAACAAAGTCCATCTATCATGCTGTCTATGTACAGCATTAGCAGTTTCAGATGTTTGTCCCTTGAATATTTAACTTATAAAATTATTCAGTCCAGTGAACTTTTAGTAGCATGGAAATTTGAGGTTTAGCTTGCTGATGATTCCCTCTAGCCATTATTTCCCATCTTTGTTATGGCAACATCTGTGCGCTTCAGCTTCAGGGCACAATTCTAGCAAAGACCTGACACCGGACCTGAGAGATCATCAGTTGATCCATCAACTGTTCATCAAAGCCTCATCAGAAATGGTCTCAGTGGCAGGGTGGCTGTCAAGAAGCCATTCTTAAAGAAGGAAAGCAGGGAGAAAAGGCTGAGCTATGCACACGAGAACTATTGGCCTCCCCAGATCCCAGATTTCAGCCGCAAACATGAAGTCACACAGCAGTCTGTGAACATACTAAAGCCTTGACTTTAGTTTGATGGTGACATTGGTGTGTTTGGAGCAAAAAGTGAACATTTCAACAAGGAAAGAATTAGCAATCATCAGCTATCGGAGAGCGTTATCAGCTAACATTAGCATGTTTGGTTAGCAAAATGTCAACAGAGCCTATATGGCACATATACCAGCTAATCAGTTCTTACTAACATACTGATAAAAATCCCAGTATTTACCTCACCAAAGATGGAACATGGACTTCTTAGAACTGTTAACCACACAGTGAGCCATGCTATTTGTCTGATATTATTGCATTAAAATAGTCCAAAAGGCATTAACATAACAAACAGTAGCGGTGAAGCTAGCTAGCAACACAGCCACCTGTATCAGCTACCTGTCGCTCAAAGTGGCCACTAATATTAAAAATTACTACTAATTAAAAAGGATCACGTCCTCTCCTGTTGTTATAAAGTGGGTAAATTAGCCATACAGACTAAAAGCATTTTTTGCATCACGATGTAAACATATTTATTTCTGCTCAAAAGCTGGGCATTTTATAATGAGGATGATTTGTTCAAGTAGCCATTTGACATTTATCATTGCCTTTTTTAACCTCTTTATAATTACACAAGTCAAAGAAAATCCTTTATTTTTATTTCAATTGACTGTTAATATCAACACAGCTTTATTTAAGGCCCTACAAGCTGTTTCATGGCTTTATTTAGTCTGCGTTTGGGAATAAATGGTGCGCTTTGATTTGACCAAAATGAAAGATCCAGGTGACAGCATTACAAACAGCGGAGGAGACGTTTTGTAAGAGAGAGGTGATAAACCCCGGCAACAGTGACACATTAGAGTTGCTAATAGCAGTAATGATGGCAACGCAGGGATGTGACACACTGAACAGATGGGAAAGGCAAAAAAGGAGGTGGGGCGGGTGATGTGTGCGAAAAAGCTCTAGCTTTTGCATATATCCCTGGAGAAGTGGCCCAGGGAAAGGGTTGAGTGCACTCTCTTGCTGTTCTCCTCCATAAGGCTTAGTGGTGGAGGAGGAAAGCACGGAGCCCTTCCCCCAGTGGATTACTCCTCTGACACTACTAAGCCCCCCATACTCCCACGTTCAGGAAGCCCACAAACACATGTATTCATCATGAAGACACTGAATGCACCAAATGCACAAGCACACACAGCAGAGAACATCTTTCTACCCCGCTCCCTCCTCCCCCTACATCCTTTCTTTCCCTCCGTCTTTAGCCGTCCTCCTTTTCATGCCCAGAATAACGACACACACACACAAACCATCTGCCCATGCGCAAGCACACCTACACATGCACACACACATACGCTTATATATGCATGCCCAGGCACACACAGCTGACACTGACTTGCTCTCGCACACTAGATTGAGCACTTTCTGTCACACACTCGCATTCAGGTATTCAGAAAGCCAAGGAGCTGGGAGAATATGCCATGCCGCCTCCGTTTGACACAAGCAGCTTTTGCCGTTATGTAAGGCTGGTTAGCGTAATGATAAGCTCTGCTGAAGGAAACAGTGCAGGCCGTTGTGTGTCATGGTATGTCTGTGAACATGTCTGTGTGTGTATATGTGTGTGTGTGTGAGCACATGTGTGCTTGTTGCACTGAACATGTTTGAGAGTGCTTAACTGTTCATTTGTATTTTCATGCACTGTACCTGCATGCTTCACAGCCAGTGGAAATGTGAGTGATCACAGGAGTAGGTTTCATTGGTAAATGGAAGGAGACACATTAGTTGTGGGATCTCAGGGTCTTCCCCCAGGAAATTTGGAGCTCCACACACTTAGTTTCTTGCATTTTGATGGATTTTTGCACCCCTTTGCATTTTTTCTGCATCAGTTACTGGTAGACTTTTCTTGAATGGGAAATACCAAAAGTCAGACCCCCAAGGTAACAGTCCAAGTATGCTTTTTCTTTCTTATTTAATATGATCCATGTTGCATCAACACACACACTGAGATCTTGCAGTCATGTGATGGCTAACCATGTGACGTTAACTTGTCTGTCATTTTGGACATGTGACAATTATGGTATGCACTGGAGCGAGGTATACACAAGAGAGAAGAGGAATGAAAGTCGATGAAAGCAAGAGAAAATACACGTGTGTGAATGAGAGGGAGACACATGGAAATATGAGTATGCAAGGAGCAGAGCTAGTGAAGGTGGAAGAATTTAAATACCTTGGGTCAATGACCCAAAGCCACAGACAGTGCGCTAGAGAGGTGAAGAAGAAGAAGAAGAAGAAGAAGAAGAAGGGCATCTTTGAGACTAGTGTTGGAGTGATTTGTGACACAAGGATAGCAGCAAGAGTGAAAGGGAAGGTTTACAAGGTGGTAGTGAGACCTGTTGTGATGTATGATTTGGAGATGGTGGGACAGACAAAAAAAAACAGGAGGTGGAGCTGGAGGTGGCAGAATTGAAGATGCTAAGATATTCATTGGGAGTGATCAGGATGAACTAAATTAGCAATGAGTACATCAGAGGGACTGCTTGAAGCAGTTTGGAGACAAAGTTGGAGAGGCAAGGCTGAGATGGTTTGGACATGTGCAGAGAAGTGATAGAGAATGTATTGGACAAAGTTGTTGAGTGTTGATGGTGGCGCTTCCAGGGAGGAGGAAAAGAAAAAGACCTCAGTGGAAGTTCATGGATGTAGTGAAGGTGGACATGCAGAGGATTGGTATGGCAGAGGAGGATGATAAACATAGGGTCAGATGGAGGCAGATAATTGGCTTTGACAGATTATCTCATCCATCTAAAGAGAGCATCAAATAGATGAAGAAGGCAGTCATGGTGACAAGTGGGTTTAGTGACTAAGGTAAAAATCACAAAGCCCTAGAGACCATCTGTCCATGACCACCCAGCACTGTTTATGAGAAGAAAATGTGTATTCCTCGACAGGTTGGCAAGTGGTTGCTGGAGGTTCATGGGAGTCACTAAAACCCCAGTCAAACAGACATGGAGGCTGGTAGTTGACCTCCTGGCAACCACCATCAAAACAGAAAGATGTGCATTTCTAAGCAGTTGGTAAAAACTACTTTGTGGACGCTTTGATCACTAATGATTGCTATGGTTGACCATAGTTTCCATGCAAACTTGCCTACAAACACTCACCAGCTACTCTGCGAGTGGTAATTAAACTGTGCAAAGTGAGGCAGAAACCAGAAAAGGGCACATTTGCCTTTTTTCCTTCAAAATAAAATGGTTGCAGTGCTGAGGCAACCAATTTGAGACTTGCAAATGAATGGTCTCCATTTCCAAGCAACCAAAAGGAAGGTTTTGGTGCAACATCCTCCTTGGGACCATTTTCACCCTGTGAGAGCCAGCAACCTCCAGCTACCCTTCATGGAAAAGACATTTTTCCTCTCGGGACTGGTGGTTGTATCAAATCCAATCTGGTTGAAAACTCTTGAGCTGTGTGCGCATTACGGCATGTCAGAACCCTATATCGACATTTGTGTTTGTGTTTGCCTGGATCATTGTGCTATGAACTCCTAATACCTGTTCAAACTTCGAATTTTAAAGACCTCTTGCTGCAGAAGAAAAACATTTCCTGCTGAGTAGTATTGTAGCACAGTGTTTAGCTTGCTCCCATGTAATGTGAATGACGGGATAAATGTTTTGCTCATTCAAATGCTTCATACTGTTTAACGTCCAGCCTAAGAAAGAACATAATATTCAACAAAGTGGATCACATGACAAAACAGTTTGAGAATACATAACAAATATACAATATAGTGAGATTTAACATTATCTGTGGTCAAAATGTGAAATTAGTATAAAAGTGAAGACACATTTTTAAGCGCATTCACTTTAAGGTAGACGCAGGTGCTTTCTGTGATTTCACAAGCAAATCAGAGTGTGTGTGCCATCATGCACGCAGCAAAAATAAAAGGGCAGGGAGAGGCTGATTGCTTGCTCAGTGGTTTCATTAAAAATAAATAAATAAAGAGAGGGAGAGAGATAGAAGCTGCATTTGAAAATGGTACATTGGTTTTCAAAGACCGTGAGGTACACAATGTACACACACTAGTTTTTCCAAGAAGTGCCACAGCAGCAGCAGCATCCTCAGTTCTCACACAGAGATGAGATGAAAAATCAACACGCTGTAAAAAAAAAAAAGCTTCTTAAGCTTTTGGTCAGGAGGTTTCACGCCATCCGTTCAGTGCCAGTATTTATCTTCACAGATAAACAGTCATGCAACCAAAGGTAATTTAAAATTGAAAAATGCAGTGAAACTGCCCTCCACTCTCCTCATCTCTCACGCTGAGCTCCATTCTCTGCTAATTACTGCCTCCATAATGCTCCTACATGCTCTTGTGCCAGCGTGTGTTTACTTTTGTACTCTTGGAGACAAAAAACTGTAACGCTGAAGACTCAGGTGTTTGTTTCTGTGCCAGCCGCACACTACTGACACACTCTGATAAAGAAGAGGGAGTAAAAAAAAAGAAAGAAAGGCAGGTGAAATGTAATCAAATTTTTGTGGAAAGCTTCCCAGGTGGCTGAGACCTGTATTCAAACAGAGCAGACATCTGAATGTAAATGCTTGTTATTCATATACGTTTCATTTTTATGGGAACACTTGTCGGTGAATGGCAAATGAGAAAAGCAGTACAACTCTGAAGCCTGTAAATCGAATGCATTGCTGGATCCAGAGAGTGATTAGCTTAGCTTATTTTAGCATACTGACTAGAAAGAGGAAAACAGCAAAGCCTGACTGAGTCCAAAGATTGTAATTACGCCTACAGGCACCTTTAAAGGTACCTAGTTAACCTGTGCTCAAGTCAAATCCAGTACTTATATATAGTGTACATTACTTTTCTGGCAAACTCACCATGATTACAGGAATGTGGGCGGTTGTTATGCCCTCCTGTCTTTCAGGCAAGAACTAGTATTCTGGAATGCCCTCCCTATTGATTTTAAGCTAAGCTAATCAGCTGGATCTGTCTGTGTATTTACTGAACATATGTAGCCTATTGTATAGACACAGTAGCAATATTCTTATTTCACTATAAGCACGAAAAGATTTGAAATCAGCATAAATTTAGCTCATAAATATATTTTTTTATTTTTTCTACAGGGAGTTCATCAGATATTTCCAAGACAATGACCTCTGACCCCCCAGCAGTGACTACCACTGAAGCAGTGACCTCTAAACCCACTGCTGCACCTACACTGTCAGCCACAGCAGAAACCAGCAGCAGTGGCCGAACCCAAAGCCTTCCTGAAACCAGCACCATCCCAACACTGGACCTCCAAAACCCGCTTCCTCCTCCCCTAACACCTCCCCCACCTCCTCCTCCTGCGCCAGACATACCCGACCTTCCACTGCCATCACCCCCGGTCTTCCCCCTTCCTCTGCCTTCATCCAAACCTTCTTCGTCATCCAGTCCTCCTTCTCCTCCATCGCCGCCTCCCGCTGACAGCCCCCAGCGTCCTACCACGCTCAACCTAAAGACGCTTCCACGTCCCAGCGTCAGGGAGAACGGCTGCCCCCCACCTGGGCTGGATGAGGATGAGGATGAGAGGAAAATGCTGGAGGAGGATCTGAAGAAATGCATCGAGGACTTTAAAAAGATCCGCATGCCCAAAGTTTTTCCAGATCGCAAGAGGCACTGGCAAAGGGACTTGCTAAAGAAGTACAATGCATAGAGAGCTTTGCTGTGGCATCATAAGGAGCAAACCTGACAAGGACTTTAAAACAATGGCGAGGACATGCTGCTAGCGCCATACTCGGGCTTTATATTTACATCGCTTTGATTCTGACTTTGTGAAGAGTGTCAGCAAAAAACCTCTAATGTAGCTTTTGCATGCCAACAGAAGTGAACTGCTAAAGTATAGTTCTCCAGCTGAGCTTGTCTAGCAAACATGCACTACATTTGATGTGTTTACCCAGCATAGAAAACATTCACGTCCAGATTGTGAGTCATACTTATGTTTTTCCCACACAAGCTTTTTTTTTTTTTTGGAATATAAAACATATTTGGACTCATTTTCTTTTCACTCAGTCAAACAATATTAATTGGAGCTTTCTGCCCTTCTCCCTGTACCATGTCCGCTGATCAAGCAACTGGAAAATGTAAGCAAAGTTTGAAATTTTAGGCATTTGACCTTAATGATGCAAAAATAAAAGACAGAAGTGAAATCTCTGGTGCTAATCATCTAAAATGTCTCATCTCATCAATATTAACTGTATGTCTTCAAAGCCCTTCTACAGTACTCCTTTCTGCCTCTGATTCAGAAGCTTTGCAATTTCGTTCTTTTTGTGATTACATTATCTTCCAGCCCGCACTGTTGGAACGGGGGGGGGGGAATCAGAAAGAGAAAGCGGTGTACCAGGAAGGAAAGTGGGTAATTACAGGCAGCCAGAATGTGGAATAATAATGACAATAATGACTACATGAAGCAATGCACAGTACCATTTGTTCCTCTATCTGCTCCACATAAAATGCTCATCCAGCTGCACTAATGAATTACCAGGTGTGTGTGTGTGTGTGTGAGTGTAGTCCCATTATGGGCTAAATGATTTAAGTCCATAAAAATGAGGGGAAAGAGTTTATTTTACATTTACTTTGTGAATTAATTCTGAACATCGTAGTATTCAACCATTTAACAAGCAGTAATATCATTCTGGAAAATGTGCGTACTTGCTTTCACTCTGACACGAGAAGGAGACTCTCCCGCAGTATGGAGCTTGGTGGTTAGCTTAGCTTAGCTTAGCCTAGCAATAAAACTGGCAACTGGGAAATGGCTTGCTTTGAAAACCAGCCTGCCACCACCTCTGCAGCTCATTTGTAACATGCTGCATTTAACATTTATACAAAAAAAAACAACTTAAATCTTAAACTGGGCTTTAAAGTGTACATTTGAAATCTAAAGAGTGCCTGCTTCTACTTTGTATGCCATAGTATGCTACTTTGTCAGTTTCTAGCTCCTGATTATTCACAGGCACTAAAAAACGCAAGTACACACTGTGCAGTTCTAGGGTTTAATGTATGAGGATATGATAAAATATAATCTGGTCCTTGGAAGGTCTTAAAGTGATGTACATGCAGCTCAGATGAACAATAAAACATAAAATATCACACTGTGTCATTATGTATTTAATAAAAATTAGGCCAAACTACAGAAGCAGTGTGTAAAAGAATAAGTACACCCTTAAAGCACCAGTATACCCTCGTATTGGTTGCTTTTGAACGGCACTGCATTATCACACAGCTACTTCTATTTATGCATTAAGGTGCAGGAAGCCGCTGCAGTTTTCTCCTGAATCATAGGTGCTGATATTGGAGGACATGAAGTAAAAAAATATGTGTACATCTCTCAGCTTCTGTACTGGAATATCATTAAGATGGTGGCAAAAACTGGCACGATGGTACACCCGTGTCTTCAATTCAGCTGTGGCAGCGGCGGGGTTACGAAGATTGAGAAATGAACAGTTGGCCAAAGCGTTACAAATACATTGGTATGCACCACAGGATGTGGCGTCAAACTAGGCATGCGTCACACATTACTGGGGGGAGCACGGCGAGCATGAAAACACCATTAGTGCTTCTACTGGAGTGTGAGTAGATCAGACTGTGCAACACTCAGAGAAACGGCAATAAAACATTTCACACTCTGAAATCCATAGCTTCTGCTGATCTAAAGTTGTGTCACAGTGGCAGCAGGATAAGTAGGGTATTCCTGATCATCTTCTCCTCAGCTAACTACCCCAGGAACTGTTCCCAGTTGGGCATACTTTGAAAACCTCCAAAAGCGAAACACCCAGGAGGAATCCAAACCAAATCACATTCCCACATCTCCTTCCCATAACAGCCCATCAGCAGCAGTCTGTCTCCTGACCCCCAACAGAATAAATCTGATGTTAAATTAAATTAAGAACATTAAATACACCGACCCTTAAAACTGCTGGTGTGAAAGAGGCTTACTGGGACTCATAATTATATAATGTCTGAGTTTCAAATTGTCGACACTTACACTATTTGTTACCGAAATACACACTAAAAGTTAATAAGTAATGTGTCTCGTGCCCAGCACAGTTTTACAGCTGTGGGGTGTTGAGCCACAAAAAAAAAAAAAAACCCTCCTTCCTCCTTCTTCTTAAAAGCTACTCACCATAATGACTCTTGCCTAATTACTTTTCTCCAATTTCAACTTAACACACAAAGTGCTTTTGAATTTTTAAAACCTTTTTGATAAACTTTCCTCCATGTCTACGCCAGCATCCTGTTTCCAGTGATGCAAGAGAACATCAGACCTCTGTTTTGTTTTGATTTGACAAAAACACCCATGTTTCATTTGCTTTCATATTAAGCTTCTACCGAGCAATAAATATTACACAGAGCCTCGAGTATATATGTATATATACACACAGTAGAGTTTTGACTTAATGAATGCAGCTTTGAGGATGTTTTTATGAGTAATTCTTTCCTTTTTGATCATTTTATTTCTCTGCCTGCCTCATTTGACCTGATGTAACCTGTTGCTTTTCCATTAGGCCCATAACGAGCCCGGTGGCTGTCTCTGGTTAGAAGTCCTAATGATGTTGCCTTATCCTAGCACTTTCCATCAGCACTTTGCCTCCAGCCTGATGCATTTTAGCTTGGGTTAATATTGCGGTTAAGGCTTTAATCCTCGAGTGTTGGTTGAGAGTGAAGTTAAACGTGGTTAAACAAACAGAATAGTTTTATCGGGCACTGGTACCCGCTAAGCAGCACTAGAGATATCCTCTGGCTCTTAGCAGAGGATTAGCAACAGATTAAGGTTTTCACAGTCTAAAAGAGTCGCCAAAGAGATAGCTCCTTTTAACAGCTACATAATGACAACAATTTATGCCATGCAGTCAGTCCTACCATATTTCACACCGACATCAACACTCAGGACAGCTCCGACTGGCTGCTGATTGCTGAGAAATCCATAGTAAAGATTCCGCATTGAAGCTCATTAGAGAGTATTGCCTCATCAGCTCCTTTTCTCCACTTTTCTAATCTTTCAACATTGGCTTGGATGGCGACAGTGTGCTGGCCAGTCTCCCGGGCTCAGGGGAGTGTCACCATGAGCTTCGTGAGTCAGATCACATGCAGAGGACTGAAAAGATGAGCCTCTCTAATTTGAAATTCCATATTTACTGTCGCAGAAGTTGCACAGGCTGCTGTGTTTGAGTCATGTTAGACAAAATAGGCATCTTGCATCCAAAAACAAAGCTCTTGATTTGCATTTGGGCCTCTTCATAAGAAACCGATCACTTCCCAATTCTCTTTCACCCTTTGTCTTTTTCTCTTTTTTTTCTGGTATAACCTCCTGAAGCTGGCCCCTTGACTTATTACAGATGCACCAAGAGGATTTGATCTCTGAAGTCGAGAGGCTTAGCCCTCCAACAAAGGGAATACTTATCCTTTGAAATGAAGAGGTAAAGCAGTCTAGTGGGACCGGGACTGAAAGAAAACATTCTTAGACAGAATATTTAACCATGTGAGATCAATCTCAGCAATTGTAGCTATACGGTGATGATTAGCGGACCGGGGAATACCATCAAGTCTTTCTTTAAAGTCGCTTCCTAAAGTTTTTACTGGATTGCAACTAGTGCGCATGGGATGAAACAGCACTGGATTCAGGATTTCTCTGGATTTCTCTAAGTGATACGCCATAATGAGTAATCAGAAAAAATGAGAGATCCATGAGGCGTTCTCAAAGGAACCAATCATCTGTTCAGGTAATGTCATGTAGACCACAGCAGCCTCGAGCAACAACAGTGAGTGTCAGAGTGGGGAAAGCTGCCACTAACTTATCTGTTTCTCGCCTTTTTTTGCTGACACATGGGGCGCCTTGCATTTGCATAAAAAGAGCACCTTGCAGATTTATTTCAAATGGCCAGCAATACATTAGCATCTCATTTCTTCTGGGCATGAGTTATCTTCAGTACAGTCAGCTCTCCTGACAATTAAAGCACAGCTGAAAGTGATCCTCGTGAAATACAATGTTGCAGTGAGAGCGGGGATACTTCAGCATCTCAGCAGTCAAGAAGAGCTTCACATTTTAAGATAGAAATATTTTGTGCAAGTAGTATGTGCTAATAAAATTAGGCTTTAGAGGAGATAAGAGAAGTGAGGCCTAATTATTATGCCTAAAACGGAAGCTGGCAGTCAAGCTGTCTAACACACTTGAAGGATAATTTCTGAAACATTCTGCAGTTTTTTTTCTTTATCGGGGTTTTGGAGTGACCCGAATCAGACTGCTTTGATGCAGTTATTCTAAGAGGCAATCGCTACTTTGGCATGAGTTGAAATCATTGAGTGCAAAGATCCTGAATGATTAAAAAAAAAGTCTTATCATTAAACGATACTCCGAGTGCAAAACTCGATGTACTGCAGCTTAGTAAGGCACTTAATCAGGGTTGAATCAGAGTAGCTGACTCACGCCCTTGAATAACAGATCGGACTTTTTAGTCCGTCTGTTGATGCATGTGTGCTTGGGCATGTTTGGGTGGAGGGGTTAGTTTTATGGTTGCAAGTGGCTATAGCAGCTTTTACTTTACACCAAGGAAAGCTGCAAAGATGACATTAATCACATGAATGTGCCCTACAAGACCAGATAAATATAAACAATGACCTCAATTTTCTTCCCTTTATTTTGTGGCATTAAGTGATTATGCAACGTCCCAGATGCAGACCTGATTATACAGGTTCAGGTTATTTTGGAAGTCTGATTACTGTGAATCATGCATTGTAAAGTGTTTCAACCAGACTATTACCTTAATCTTGTTATTTACAGTCCACGAGTTATGCATGTGAGTGCAAACGTGAATGTGTGTTTGTGTGGACAAAAATGGAAGTGCAGTCCAGTCCATATAGTAATTGTTAACCAGCGCGGCTGCATTGCTTTGGGAAAACATGTGCTTGCACATAAGTGTCCTTTAGACAAATGTATGTTCTTTAATGGAGAGAAAGCTGCCCATCCCTAGAGGTGGTCTACACAATCAGCAGGAGACACATGCTCTGGAGAGAGGCAGTGGAGAAGAGGGCCAGAGAGAATGTGTCAGACGCTGTTCACAGATTTTCCATTTCCATCATTAAAACCTGGAGCCTAATCCTGCAGCTACTTTAATCTCTTAATTCTGTACCCTTTTTTTCTCCTCTGCATACAGTGCACTCCTATTCCATTCTCTGTCTCCTCCTCGCTGATTTAAAATATTTTCATAGATTCAGTGTGAAAGCTTTTCCCTCCTCCACCACACACACACATACAGAGAAATACTTGTAGTCTTTAAGTAGGGTCACTTTGCTTGCTTTCAAATCCTTTGCGTGAACATGCCTCCACACGGTGAGTGCACATGGAGGGGTTTTGATGCCCGTTTATGCCGTCTCAGTGATTGCCGTCAACCTCTGGATAACCCAACATCATATGGGCAGTGGCGTGAAGTAAATGGGGACACTAGATGACTTGAATATCAAGCATCACATAAAATAGTGAATATGTGGGATGGCGTGGCAGATGGCCTGATAGTCCTATGTGTGGGCCAAGTGCCTGGCCCGCTACTTTTCTCAGTGGAAAATATGACATGGCCCGTCTGAATGCGAGGCACACTGCCTTGTTGCTATTTTGCAGAGACTGAAGTAGGATTGGAACGGCCTCCCTTGCTCTGCATGCGAATTATAGCTCACCAAATATAGAAGCAAATATCAAACAGGCTAAGCCTCCTGCAGGAGTGTTATATATTTACAAGAACTTCTAATAATGGCAAAAGCCGGCATTAGCAATGTAAGTCTGCATCTACATCACATCATTTGAATTGATTAAGATTCAACAACGTCACTCCGACAGTCGTCCCAAGATGCTCTGCTGCTCATTAATGCTTTCCTTGGCACAAACCACTGCACCGCGTTCCATATCATTCCCTCCCTCTTTCATACGGTTGACAGTAGTTTTTCCGCATAACAATAAGTGCCCTGCTGACATGTTACCCTGCAGGCCATCTGCTGTCGTCGTGTAGAGGAGCAGGCCGGAAAATGCGGGCTGACATGAGTTTAATCTACAGCAGCGGTGCCGTCTGCTTTGTCCTGTCCTGTGACTGGTCCTATTTCTCTACTTTGTGAACTCCATGGTGGGAATTCAGTGCAAATCTGAAAAGCAGGCACACGAGAACTGCTAGTATCTGCACAAATCTGGGGAGGCATCCTGCTGCTACAGCTTGTTTTGATGGGTTTGTGTGTGTGTGTGTGTTTTTTTAGATAACTCTGAAACAGCATTAAAAATATACAGTACATCTGACAGTAGGAGACGGAAGCACGTCTCATTGATGTTGCTGTGAACAGCAAGCATTCTGCTGATGCTCATGATGCAGAAAGAAATATGCCTGCAAAAACAATACACTTAATACAGTATTGAGATATCGGTCCCTGTCTGTCTATATAAAAATTTGCTATAAAAATAGAATCTGACACTTAACTGTTCTTATAACCCTCCTATAGCGCATGGTATCGGCAGGGGAATAAAAAGCTCTTGACATTCAGAGAGAACACTGGCTTTTAAACACCAATTAGCCCTTAATCCTATTTGACACGAGTTCACCTTAAATGATATTTTTAAGAGCGTTAAACCTCACCTGCATGTAACTTGTGAGCTGCGGTCTTATCTGTTATTCAGCACAACACAAATAATTCAGCTTCATGAGCGCATAATGACTACATTCTCCATCACACGGTTTATCCTTCCTGTAAAATACAATTGGAGAAAAAAAAGGAATACTTATGCAAAATACATAAGGTTGACTTGGAAGAAGAAATTCTAGTGAGTTTGTTAAAGAGTAAAATCGCACACATCAAACCACTTTCAGATGACAAGTGTTTCCTTGTGATCTTCACCAGTAAGCTCCATCTGTACCGAGCTTCAAACGCTGTGCTGTCGCCTAGTAAGTGCAACAAAACTGAATCCACTTATTCCCAATGCTTTGCTTTCTGTTTTGTTTATAATTTACACAGCAGGCAAACTATTTTTGTTTTTTTTGGGAGGCTGGACATGCCCCATGAATTCATAACAATGTTTTCCTTCATTAAATAGACATTTTTGATACAAACAAAAAGGAAACTATGGAAATATTCTGCAGTTCTGGTGTTATTGTTAAACAGGGAATATGAAGTCTACCCGATAGCAGAAATCATACATTTTTCATGTGGACAGTCTGGCCCGAATATTGTCGAGCTGCACTAAGACACTAAAAGAGAAAGTATGGCTGCAGTAGTAGGATCCTGATTTTTATTGTCAAAAGGAAATCTCCAGTGTGCGACTGTGACATTGTTAAAATTTATATTAATTCCCATCAAAATGCTGGAGACTTTCAAGCTCTGTGAGTTGCACTGCAGGGACTGTTGTTGCTATATTCTTGTTATTTGTCACCCCCACACCCCGAGGTGATGATTTCAAATGCTGCGTCTCTTTTGTTTTTAACATTAATTGAATCATTATTTTTACCAAGAAGGTCTGCGGGAACCAAATACGCTTTCTGAGTTATTTGGCAGCGCATAAAAGAAGGGATTATTAGGCTCATGGGGGGATGAGGAAAAGATGAATAAAAACTCAGATTTGCAGTTGTTTAACATTCGGGGACACGTGCAGCAGCAGATAGGCCGCATTAAACGACAATGCCATTAATAACAAAGTAAGGGAGTCTTTGCGAACTTGCTTCTGGAGCTGCAATGCTGCACTGTTTCTGGCACGGGAGGACTTGCGGTGCTTTGGGAACAGATAGTAGGTTCCTTGGCCCTGCACCCCCGCTGTGTGTCAGCCTGAGTCACTGCACTCTCCTGGCATTGTGTACTGCTGAGGAGGCTCCTCAACAGATCGAGGCTGTACATCATCATCAGTCCCTATGTGCTGCCTGTGTGTGTATGTGTGTGTATGCCTTCTCCGCAAGTCTCCCACGAGACACACACAACTCTTGAGCAGCAAACAAACACTGCGGCAACAACAAAGCCTGCTCGAGTTCCCCGCTGGTTCCAGATATACCGGGAACATTGTTGGTTTCCTTTCTTTTTGCATTCAAATGCATTAATGTTGCTACATCACAAATTCACACTCTCAAACGTCCCACTCACAGAAACTGACTTTAGCTTTGTGGAAATTTTTATGGTGGCTACTGATAACATTGTTATACCAGCAAGCGTAAATTGCTAATTGTATGTTAATAGAGATCGTTCAAAGTGATCCACAGAGATTTCTACCCCCTCAGTTTCACAGAGCTTTATGGTTTTTCAGATAATATTTTTAATTGATTTCTCACCAGCAGCTCTAATGTTTTGGTTTCTCTGTCAATACTTCCTTTAAAACCATCAAGCAAACCTTACTGTGACAGCAAAGTCGTCCTTGGCCAAAAAATGATGTGTGACAGCAAACTTACGGATTTATAATATTTACATTCAACAATCACATAACGCCCTTTGAGCAAGCACTTGGCAAGAGTGGGGAGGAAAAACTCCCTTTTAACAGGAAAAAATCTCCAGCAGAACCAGGCTCAGGGAGGGAGGGGATAACCAGAGGGGGCGCTTTAGCACTGCTCCATTATACAGCTTGTGAAATATTTCATATGTTCCAATGATTATGGCTTATAACTCATGAAAATCAGAATTTCACAAACTACAGAAACTTGCACTGGACTTCAAATTACTGGAATATTTCCCAAGATTATTTATTTGTTATATATTTAATTATTATATTTATATATTTCCAAAGGCTTTAAAACAGAGATATATCCAGCTAATGGAAAGTACGTACATTTATGTAACCCCATTTCTAAAAAAGGAGGAACGTTGAAATGTAAATAAAAACAGTATACAATGATATTTAGATCATAAACATGTTATTCACAATAGAACAGAAGCAACAATACAAATCATATCAAATCTTTAAATTGAGATATTTTGGGACAGAGACAACAAAAGCCTGGAAAAGTAGGTGATGCTAAAGAGGAACAGGTGGAGGAGCAATTTAATGTCAGACGACTGTCTGTCCCTGAGCCTGGTTTCTTCCTGTTAAAGGGGAGTTTTTCCTTCCAACTCTCGCCAAGTGCTTGGTATTAGGGGATTGCCTAGTTGTTGGTGTTTTCTCTGTATTAATGTAGGATCTTTACTTTACAATATAAAGAACCTTGAAGCAACTGAGGCTATACAAATAAAACTGAATTAAATTAAATTCTCTGCTTGTCTGACGGTGGTGTTTACAGTGGATAGTATTTGCCATCATGACTGAGACTGCTGTGCCAGTTAATGAGGTCTGGCCACTGTTCTTGTTCATTCATGTAGATAATAATGCTTATAAAGCTGGATACAGACTGCGATTTCACCACAACATAACAAAGAAGACCCAGGACTGTTGAGCAGTATACTATATCAGACAAAAATGAGACAACATTCCTCACCTAAAGGTCCAGCCACTGGTCTCCTCACTTCCATGCTGTTTACAGACTGGTGTTAAAAGAAGACTGCATTTAAACCATTTGTAGTACTGCTCAGGTGTTACAGAGGCCCAAGTTGATAGTAGCCTCATTTTTATGTTGGGGTTTGGCATTTCTCAGTTTCTTCTTGAAAATAACCTACAGATTCGCTATGAGGTTCAGGTCAGGACAGTCAGTTAACTAATCAAGCTCAGGAATAACAATTAGTAGTAATTTTGGCACTATGTGCAGGTGGTAAGTCCTGCCGGACAAGGAAATCAGCATTTCCATAAAGCTTTTCAGCAGATAGAAGCATGGAGCACTGTAAATCCCCTGGCAGAAAGCCATGATGACTTTGGACTTCATAAAAAAATCGAGGACCAACCACGACCACAAGCACCAGCAGATGGAATTATCACAGACAAATTATCACAGAATACAAAAGCTTCACACTGGACTTTAAAAATCTTGAATTCTGTGCTTTTCAACTTTTCCTCTGGGCTCTAGGACCTTGATTTCCAAATGAAATGCAAAGATTGAACCACAAACCTTCCCATTAATAGATATCCTGCTTTACCTCCTGAGCTCCAACCACCTCATGTTTTATGAATGCAACAGTTGTAGCTCCTTTCCTGAATGATGTACTGACATCAGTCTTTTGAAGCACTCCCGAGCACTCCTCTTGACGATCCTCTCAAGGCTGCGGTCAGCCCTGTTGCTCATGTATCTTTTCCTATCACGCTTTTCCCTTCCAGTTAACTTTCCATTAATATGCTTTGTTATAACACTCTGTGAACAGCCAGCCTTTTTAGCAATGACCTGACGAGTTAGCAATCGTCCCAATGATTGTGTTTGCATATAATGAAATTTACCCTGTTTGAACAGCAAAATATTCAAACCTAAAATTAAATATTCTAATAAATTCTCATCTATATTTTGTATCTTGGTGTACCCCGCCTCTCGCCTTATGACAGCTGGGATAGGCTCCAGCGCCCCCTGCGACCCTGAAAAGGATAAGCGGAAGCGGATGGATGGATGGATGGATGGATCTTGTATTTATTCTTACTAACACACTGGAAATTTTTAAAAAGTATGTTTTTCCTATGTCAAATATTTCCTTGAATGTGCCACAAAAACCAAAATGGACAATGCAACAAAGCAAGTCGAGTGACTGGCATGTGATCAAGGCTTTGCTTGTGAATGGGTTTTCTAATTCCAGCAGCAGTAGCTGCATCCTCTCTCAGGTGGCCTCTCATCTTATTAAGGTGCCCAAGGAATAATTACCTCTAAATTAATTGGGAGGGAAGAACAATGCACTTCAGAGCGGACTGCTCTTGTGTCATCCATTATGTATAGGCCCTCTGATGGCTTTGAAGTGATCATCACATTGGTGTATTTTTCTACCACAGTCTTGTGAAGTCTCTATTATGGCCTGTGGCTGTATCTCTGTCTCGGCACATCAAGGTGAGCGGAGAGAGTGCACTCCCTTGCAGCCCTGGCTATTACAATGTACAGAAAGAACTCAATTAAAAAACACCACCAATAGAACATGGCAGAAATACTGAGATTTAATCAGAGTCCGTCACACTCAAAGCACTGAATGCAACCAATTAATGGAAGGCTGAATTAATGGTTTAATGGAGGGCTGAAAGAGCAAAATGCTAATTTCTACCCATCAGCCTCCACATATTGTTAGAAATGCATTTAGAGCTTTTGTTTTGTTGTAAACCTCTAAGCGAGAATGCATTCCAGATTTTGCTTTTAGCTTTTGTAGCCTACAATTAAACGTGCACTGTAACAGACCAACTCATTTGTTTCTCATGGTAATAACCATAGCAGCAATCTACATTTCAGGGGTCATACCACATTTTAGTCAGGGGGCAAATTACAGCGGTCATCAAAACTGGACGCAAATGCTTTCCTTACACAGTTCTCATAATTTGCTAAATTTTATTGGAGTCAAACAACACAAACCACTCAAAGTTTGTAAGTTCATTTGTGCTGCAGACATTAAAAGGACTAAAAAGCTTGCTTGTTTTGTCATTGTTTGATTTCGCAAACATTTAAGGAACTTTTCACTACTGCTAAGGCGAGCACTGTGCCTTGTACCATCTGTAAAATGCATGGTTTAAGCTGTTATATGAGTGCCCTGACCAGACAGATGCCAAGTGCATCTTCCATCAAGTGTTTACTGTCCTTGATGGAAACTTGGAGGCTGTAGACTTCTTGTATCTTTTACACATTTACAAACTGATGATGCACAGTCAGCTTGCAATACAGTTTCACTGCTCTCCACACGATTTGGCAAATCATTTTTCTCCATTTATATTTCCTCATCTTTGCACCATTCACAGGAGATGTGAGTATGCTGGGTTTTTAACAAGTGTCAATATTGTGTTATTGTGTTCAACATGTCTATAGACCATAGAGAGTGTGATATATAGATACATATCTATATGTAGCTTCTATATATTTCATACAATTAGTGCACTTCACTCTCTGACTGCAGGCTTCCTTGTGGTTCTTAGAGTATTTAAAAGTAGAATGGGAGACAGAGCCTTCAGTTTTCATGCCCCTCTTCCCAGGAACCAGCTCCCTGGTTGGGTTTGGGAGTCAGACACCGTCTCTGCTTTAAGATTAGGTTTAAAAGTTTGCTTTTTAATAGAGCTTTTAGTTAGAGGTGGATCAAGTGACACCGAATCTTCCATAGTTTATGCTGCAATAGGCCTAGGCTGCCTGGGTCTTTCCCTGATGTGTTTCTTCTTCACTCAGCTCTTTTCACTCTCTATGCATTTACATTTAATCATTATTAATAATCTCTGGCTCTCTTCCACAGTGTATATTTGCTCCTGTCTCCCTCCCTTCACCCCCAGCTGGTCACAGCAGATGGCTGCTCCGCCCTGAGCCTGGTTCTTCCAGAGGTTTCTTCCTGTTAAAAAGGCCCCACTGTGGCCATGTGTTGATTGTTGGGGTTATCTCTGTATTTTTTAGCTGGATCTTTACCTTACAATATAAATGCCGTGAACATTGTTGTGATTTAAGGCTATATAAATAGCACTGAATTGTACTGAACTATGATTTTAACATTGCTGACAGAATATACAAAGGCAATGAGTTTTGGAAACCTAGACAGTGTTATTTATTTAATGAGTCCTTTATAGTTTTTTCACCTGCCCATTTTCATATTGCTTTAATATAATAATGCAATATTTATGCTTGTACTTTGGTTGACAAACATGACTTAAGACTTCAATTAAACTTTGATGCTGGAACATAAAGTACAAACTTAAACCCATTAAAATTTAAAATGTCTTTTATCCAGTAGTTCTTATGCAGATGGTTTGCAGCTCTGTGAAATATAATTTTACTTTCTTCACCTCAAAAACAAAAAGAGGAGCTCCTGCCCACTGTGTTGCTTACTGGTGAAATATTCATGTGATTATAAGCACGCAGAGCAGTTTTTGTTTTGTTTTTTCAAAATATTTTACGTGATCACTTCCTCCAGCGTGATTCTCCTGCTCCTCTTTGCTGAACCTGTTGTGTTGTAGTGTAAACAGTGTCCTTCTGTTGTACTGTCAGAAACAGTCATTTTATTATGCATTAGCCTGTTTTATGCTTAATTTTTTCACATTTTGTCCATCCAGTATCAACATTGTAGCCATTGTCATCACCCACTGACTTTAGAATTGTAGTTTCGAAGCCTTGATTTGACATCTTCCTTTTGTTTTGTTTTTTTAAACAAGTAGTGGTCATTTCTGTCTCAAACGCGGAGTCCAAGTTGTCAGCTTATCCTAGCTAGCTTGTATAGCAAGGAGCATTTGGGTGTACTGCACAAAAACAGCTACCCTGCTAGAAAGTGTTAAACAACATACACCTAAAATATTAAAATTTCAGTCACCAAAGCTGAAGCATAGACACCTTGGACAGTTAGTTAGTCCAGTTAAACACACAGTCATCAATGCTACTTGTCAGATAATAGCTTACCCCATCAGAAACACTGTCAAGCAGTCCATCGGTGACTCAGTTTAGATGATGTGATGTATAATCTATTCTATTCTAATCTGTATAATCTGTGATGTATCTTGACTCATTCAAAATTTCAAAAGGCCCATTGAATTGTGTCAGTCATTTCTATGTCACACTTCTCCTGCGGTTTTAGTGTAGTTTTGGGGCAAGCCCCGATAATTGGATTCTCTAACCTCAGTGTGTCCGCACTGCCAGAGAGGTGTGGGGAAATTAAAGTCTTCCTTGTGCAGTAAATCAATATAAAAACAATCCCCCATCACTGTTAAAATGTGTGACATGCACAGAAAAGCAATTAACCCACTGTGGGAATTGATTTGGTCCACTTCAGCTTATCTCTTTTTTGGCATAACCAAGTTTTTACATACCCGCTGGGAAGATCAAAAGTTTTTCTTGTTTCAAAACCTGACAACATCGCCGGATTAGCACTGATTTTATCTTCACCAAGCAATTACCTGCTATGGTAATCAATGCAGGGCTGCTGGCTTTAATAGTCTGTGATATCGCCTCCTCTGCAGGCTTGCGCAAATTACAGTGATTCATCACAGCGCCGCACTGCACTGCTAGCAATGCTGAATCAATTCACACATACTGTACACGCACACACAAATGCCCGCACTGTGCTGTTGCTACTACACTGGCTGCTAACTAGCTCTCTATTCTGGTGGAAAGGTCGCATAGAGACCTTGAAGCGTATTTTAAAGGAAGTCTTTCATCAAGATGATTTCCGCCAGGAAATGAATTAACAGCAAGAATGCCGGCATTCACAAGCATTCTGCTTCACACCAGAGGAGCCACAGACACATAAACACAAGCTGCCAACAGTTGTAAACTGTCTTGGCGAGTAGGCTGTTTATAATTATTATCATAGAGACTGTGTTAACAGATTTGGCACCATGTTCCTTGGCACAGCCTCAGAAGTTGCAGTCAAACATAAAGGTGGATGTACTTAAGTCTTTGTTGAATAGAGTAAAATTAGAGACTTTATATACAGTTGAGGACTAGCAGCCTTATGGCTCAGTAACACTAGAGTAAAAATAGGATACAACCAACATGTGAATAAGAAAAATTGGTGGTTGCCAGGTTATTGCATTAAATGTTTTTGTTGTGGGAGACCAATTGTAAGTGTAGTGACCAACTAGTTTTCCAGGGGTTGAGCTTGCAACACCCCCAAATCTCTGAGTGACCACTTTTGATTGCAAGGTGACTGCATAGGTCGCCTGATGGGAGGCAGCCTATCACCAAAGAATCACAGTGTTATGGTCCAGTCAGTTTGGAGGTTTTGTATTGTTTTTTCCCCTTCTGCTCGTCCGAAGAATCCGTTTGTGAGTCTCAGGTGGAGATGTAGGCAGGTGCTCCCTGGATCTGCCTATGGGTGGAGTCTTCCTGTTTGGCTTGTGCTTCTCACATATATGGTGGTAAACAGTCACATGGTTATCTGTTAGTGTTCACTAACCCCAAGTCTCTGACAGCTTCCTAGTGATCTGCTCAAGCTCAGGTTGAGAAACCTGTTCCTTTGAGGAATTTAATCTGAATCCATGTCTAGAATCCTGAACCAACAAAGAGAAGGACATCGTTTTAACTCACCTGCCTTCTCACTCTTGGACACCTGCAATTAAAACTGCACAATCTGACCTGCAAAATTCAAAGACCTGCTTATACTTACCTTAGCCTCAAATTCTGCCTCTCTCACAGTGCTTCTCTTTGCATTTCTGCAGTGAGTCCCAACTCTCAAGTTCCATTTTGGTGTGCCAAAAAGTCGATTCTGTTCATCTGGAGACTGAAGAAGTCACTTGGATGAGTGATGAAACATTACGTACACATGAACAGAATCAACATTTTGGGATTTCCTTACCTGGATGATTGAGCATGCATCAAGACATTCCTGGTGTGCTGAGTCTGAATCCAGAGTCCTACATTTGTTTAAATATGACACAGCATCTGATTTGGCCTGACTGCAGTCACTCTCAGACAGAATGACAAAGGTCTGCAAATACGTTCTGTCTAAATCTTTTGAATGCAGACAGATTGCCAAGACATTGTAATCAATCTGAGTCAGTCTGAGCTAATGGGCACACTTTATCAGTAGCAGATTTCCCTTTGCAGCAGGAGACTCAGATCAGATGGTTGCCAACTGGTTGTATTCTGATTATATTCCTACGTTAAAGCAAGGCTGCAGAGCGCTTATGTCATTCTGCAATTACTACGTCACTACTCTGAATCTAAGTAGTTCATATGAATGTGCTCTGAAGATGGCAACTGACTGTGAATAATCACAGGCCAGGTCCTCACCTTTGAAGCTACAAAGGCAACAGTATTGCACATTCATTGCACACAGTTGCAACAATTCTGGTCATGCCACAATCTGCAACCGCTATTTGCCCTAGTGTCACTGTAGCATTACAAAGCCTGATAAACCCCAAGAGGAACACACCAAGGGTGTAGATTTGGCATGGACGGAAGGGACATGCCCCCACCAATATCCAGTGATTATTGAATCGCTGGATATTGAATTGTAATTTTAAATGGTTTAAAAGCATGTAGAATAGTATATGTAGGCAAGTATATTTGTCCCCTTTTATCAAGAAGCAAAGACAAAAAGGAAAAAGAAAAGAAACAGGGAAGCGTTCGGTGGTTGAATCATCCGTCCCCACCAATGCCAAAACCAAATCTACGCCCTTGGAACACACTGATTGTTCTTTTTTGCTTTCCCTTCATACAGATACATGAGCTTAGGAGAAAGAACAACAGCAGCCTGTTTCTATCTGGCCAGTCCCTACAAATGTTGCATCTCAAAACAAACTGCAGTTCAGCAGTTTTCAACAGGAAAGTGTGGAGACAGGAAAAGTCAAAACAGGAAAACAGACAAGCTGGATGCATAGTGGGGGAAATAAGAGGGAGGAACAGAGAGCAGTGCTGTACTTCCCCTTTTAATGTCAAAACTTAAAAGGGATTATTCTTGAACCAGTGATGGTTTTAGCATGAAACTGAAAACAGGAGATAGCAATATGACAAAAGGCTAGTAGATTATTAATGAATTGAAATTAAGGAATGCAAGCCATAGTCAGTATGGACATGGATAAAGCCAAAGCTTTATCTTTTGAACGATTGCTTTATTTTTTTATTTTTTCTATTTATTTCTGGTGTTTTATGTCATATTCGTTCTCAAATAGAAGAATGCTTTCCTAACATGCATCCATTTATGAGATTATCCAAAGCATTTTTGGTCAAATTTTACACTGACACACACACGCACGCACACACGCACGCACGCACGCACGCACGCACGCACGCACGCACACACACACACACACACACACACACACAAAGAAGCACAAGTAGGTCTTCCTGCTGAAAACAACTGTGGCTCAGTGGCTCCAGAGATCTTATCTAAAATATCTATATCTACATATAGATATTTTAGATAGGCTCTGAATGACAAGAATTCAAGCCAGTTCACAGAAAAGCGACACATTTATGTTGTTGTAATAATGTATGTACTGTGTATGTACTATAATGTACTGTGGTGAGATAAAAAAAAAACTCAGATAGACTCACTGAGGGTAGAAGATCAATTGCTGGCACAGGTAATGTTAAAATCACACCATACAAATCACTTTTTTGTTCTTCTTTTGATCAACTAAAAAAGTGATTTGTAAAAACATAATTTGTCCTCAGATCCAAGTTATAAAGTCAATAAAACTAAAATTTTTCATGTTTAATAATGCTGTGAAACCAGGATTGGTTGTTAAGTATTAATTTCAGGCAGTGCTGAATCTTTAACCAAAATATGACTCTTTCTGTTTACTCCATGCTAATCAAACCATTTAATTTTAAATGCATTAAAAAATTAAGCAAACCATTAAAAACAATCAAAACTCACTTGCAAAATGAACACAAGTAACACCCCATGCTTAAAAAAGTAAAGCTGAAGCAGAAATGATTTGTGTTTGTTTTTGTTCCTGATGACCAGCAGGGGGCAACTCTTCAGGTAGCAAAAAGACCTCGATAGATGAAGTCTATAAGAACAGAATATTTTAATTCAGTTGTTCAATTAGTTTGGTAAACACACTTTTTTGAATGCAACGTGATGTTTAAAAGAAAATAACAGGAGCGCTGCTGGTGTCCTTCAAACTGCCGGTGCTTGTGCAAGGGAGCAATGGTAAAATAAATAAATAAATAAATTATGACTGAAAAACAGCATAAAACAAGGTCAATCTTAAAACATGATAAAAGGCATGGATAATATTGCATGGATAACAAGATTAAAAATACACTAGTGCATACTGGCTTGTGCCTTCTTCACAATTCAGAGATACAACGACACAAACAGAGGATGGTGTGCAACACTAGTTACATGCAAATTTCCTTTAATCTACAGAGCAAGAATGCCAAATTCATTTTACATCATTGGCCACGTACAGCCCAGTTTGATCTTAAGGGAAAGACCAGTGAACTCCCCTTTCTGTCACTATAAAGACGTTTAATTACACATTGAAACCCTGAGATATCCTAAAATACTGTAAGACAAAGAAGTGCAGTGTCAGCGTCTCAGTTTTATCACATGATAAAGAAATGCTGCTGCATTAAAGAAAGAAATCTGCCAGCACGACTCTTTGGGCTTAAACCGTAAAAATGTGTAAAAATACAGAGAAAGTCCTGGTAGCTCATTGCCTGGTACCTTTTTTTTTATATAACGTATTGTAAAAGAATACGTTTTTTAGTAAATAGTGAAAAGAACAGGAACTTTTCTGTCACTTAATTGTTTACCTATCAGTGAATTATTTTGGTGTAGTATGAGTGACATGTATCAATAGGAAAATGCAGTTAAAAGCTCAAAATGTATGTCCCATTTTTTCAAAGCCATCCTGTGGACCGGGCTGGGGTTTCTGCCAGGCCGATTCTGGGCCCCTGTCCTTATGTGTGACACCCCTGGTCTAGAGGCAATAGTGAGCATGAAATACATAGCCCCCTGATGGACAGCTAAAATCACTTTGCTAAAACAAGTTCCAACACAAGAAGTTTAAATGTATAAACAATAACAAAGAACAAATACATCACAACAGAGCAGGTCCTCTGAAGCAACAGCACATTAAATATAAAGGCATTATGTTCCCCCTCCCAAACCTGAAAGCTGGATACACCGGCCTAAAGAAGCTTTTACTGTGGAAATTTCACTTGTAGTAGGAAAAAGGTAAACAGACACAGATGTAGCTTAGCAACAAAAAATCCTATCCCCAGTTTCATAAACTGTTATTGCAACTCATAACACATACCATCTCAATGCATTCATGGCTGTTCCTATGTAGGTCTGACTAAGCATTAGTAACCTGAATTCTTCTGTGGCTAAAACACTACATGAAACCACATCTTGGGAGTGATTCAACCCTAAAAGTCCCAGGTATAAATATATTTATTATGTTTTATTGTGTATAGATTTGAACTTCTTGTGTTTCTGCTCTTTGGTTAAAGTGTTTTTGACTCTCTATCACAGGGCTATTTACTTCCTGCGTGTTGCACCTAAAGGCTGGAGAAATGCTGTACTTACCATTGCCCCCAGAGACCAAAGAAAATGATGCAGGGTAATTAGTGTTGTACACATGTGGTGAGTGAAGCTATAATTGCTCTGTTTGCCTCTCCTTATCTCTAAACCCCAAAGAAGGCACAAGCCAATACGAGTCAGTGTATTTTTAATATCTCTAGCTCTGTAAAATAAAGGCCTTTTATTACTTTTTCAAACCTTTCCTTGAGTCCCTAGACTTGGATGTTTTATGCTGGGGGGGTTGGTCATATTTTTTTTCCATTTTTCTTTTTGTTTTTCATAACATTATGTTTATCTTGTTTCCTGTTTGTGAAGAAGGGATGATAAAGGAGAGTGCACTTTAGGGCAGGACTTGCAATTGATGAATAGCTACCATACGAGTGTGCATAGTCTCTGGATTACTAAGTGTGAAGCACTGTTTGCTCATTAACTCCAGTCTCAAAACACCAAGATGGTGACAATGAAAAACCTCAGCTCACATGACTCTGCACTGACCTGTGAATGTCCATCTGTTTCTCTGTGTTAGCCCTGTGATGGACTGGGTAACTATTCTTTCGCCCTGTGTCTGCAGGGATTTGCTCTAGCCCCACTGCAGCCCTGGTTGGATAAAAGGCCAAGAAAATGAATAGACGGACACCCCATGTAGCCTTACATGTTTTCTTCACAGTTGTTAGCCTCAGATAGAAACAACGCCGGTATGAAGCAGTTTTATCTCAGCAGCCATCCACCCATCTTGTGTGGGTGGATTACATCTGGTTCCCGTCTTTCTCTGTATGGCGGACGCGAGATGAGCATCTTATTCTCCGCTCTGTTCTACACAACAGGGAGCCGTATCGGAACAATACCCTCTGTGGTTTATTGTAAGCCAAACAGATTGATGGATAAACACTACCTAAGCCAAATCCATTGCTCGCAATTTCGCTTGGGTTGTGTTTACCCAACGTTTTCTTTGGTTCAAGCCCCAAGGGTGAGGGATCAGCTGTGTCTGCATCAGCAGCCCGATTTGATTCCTCGTGAAACAGATGCTGCCGTTCAGAGGCGTTTAAAATAGCAGGTTGTACGTCTTTGTCTCACAGCCTAAGACAAAGACAATAAGTACAAGAAGAGGTTTGTCATAATCAAGGTAGGTTTGGTGCCAAAACTATTATGTTTGGACATAAAACGAGTCCCTGGGCTGCTGTTAGAATGAAAATGTCGTCATTATGATTAAGTGCATCTACATGAGCGGAATGTACCTTCATTTCCTGAAAGGACAAGATTCAAGATCAGATTATTCACATTAACGGTGCAGCAGCATCAACTCACAGGCGAATTTGATGACAATAGATGTGAAAGTTCTCGGATCTTTTTCTTAAGTAAATCAGCCATGTCACAATGACCTGCACTCAGATTTTCAGCAACAAGTACTTATTGTAAGTATAATTTGGGAAAGCAATCTCCCAGTTTGAGGAGTTTATTTGTCAGTTAAATAAGGATGGTGTCTTTCCTCAATTCTGCCTCCACTGCTGGGACTATTCTGAGAGAATTGGACTACTCTTTTTGTCACTTTCCCATGTGTCAGACTTACCTCATTCTCACTATTCTGGTCCAGTGACCTTCTCAGTGCTTCCTCAGAGGCAATCAGTGTCTGCTTCCTATTTATTGTTATTCTGTCACTCTGTCTGTCAGACTACTTTTTTGCCAGTGCTCTTTCTCCACCACCACTAGTGGAGTCTAGACTTCATGGTCCTGTCTCTACCTTACACACAAATTACAAGTCAATAATCATGCACCATCATACCAATAATTTTAACATACAGTCATGTCCAAAAGTATTTAGACAGTTATTTCTTTAGGGGATAGTTTCCTCTGGATGTCGCAATAAATCAGACCTTCAGCACCTTCAAAGGGTTTAACAAAAGCATTGTATTACTGGTTTAGAAATCAAAGCCATTTCAATATATAGTGTCCTATGCTGAGAGGGCCAAGTGTAAATGTTGCTGTACAAATGCAAAATTAAAAAGAATACATCACTGTTGAAATACTTATGGACCTAAATGTAAATTTGTGATAGCGTGCTAGCATTAAATTTATCAAAAGTGAATAAGTGCATAGTGAAAAAGATAAAGAAGATCACCAGAGTCTATAGTCTGGTAATAGATTATTATTAAGTGAGGTAGATGTATCAAAGTCTAGATGCAAGAGATACCCTTATGAATGAAAATAAAGCAACAAAGTGCAAACCAGTGGTTACACTCATTAGCACAAACACCAGATGAGATTTTGCCAGAAAAAAAGAAGAAGAAAAAAATAGGCTGCACAGTTCTGGGAAAAACAATCTTTGGATAGATGAAACCAAGAACTTGTACCAGAATGTTGGGAAGAGAAAAGTCTGGGGAAGGAGAGAACTGCTTTTCCATCACTGCGGGGTCTTTACCTGTATAAATAAAAGTGAATCGAATTGAACTAACTACAAAAATGTGTGACTGTAATCACATTATATTTTTCAGTAACGCAGTAATATAGCATGTTATTGGACTAAATTCACTAATTGCATTAATGCAAATTACTTCATCCGACGAGTAATTAACTACCATTTTGCATTACTTTAATTAAAAGTAATGAGTATTACTTTTTTCAAGTAATGACCCCAACTCTGCAGACTACAGCAGATTTTAATCAAAGCATTAAAAAAATAACCCTAATATTTAAAATTGTGTTAGTTTATAAGCGAGCCTCTGAAAATGAGAAACTGACTGTAAACATTCCTGCAATACTTGCTGAACCCTTTAAAGCTTAAACGCTGAAAGTCTGCACTTTAATCACTTATTGATTGATTTAAAATCCACTAGAGTGGTGTACACAGGCAAAATTAAGGAAGGAAATTATGGACTGAAGTGTATTTTTTCACCCACATTCAGATAGAGGAGTTATGTAAAGACCAGCGATTTATATTTGCTGCCCGGTGTAGGTAGCACTGTAATATAGGAGCCTACGATGGGGACTGCCAATTATTGTAAAATTAAAAGTACAACATTTCCCTTTGAAGCACTTCGAACGTTTCTCGATCACAAGCAAAAGTAAATATGCCTTCTCCTTACCGCTAATAGATATTAATTACATTAATGTGAGCTGACAAAATGAATGTGCACATATGAACATTATGATAGATACATAAATACATAATGCACAGTGGGGTGTCTGAGGGTAAATCCTTCAGAGCTCATGTTCAACCCTTCTTAACTTTGTATCATGGACTGAGCATCAGAGACTCAGTCATGATTTCACAGTGTGTCAGTGGGCGGACGCTGCTGAAAAAGCAGCATTGTTCTTGTTTTACTTACAGGCTAGAAGAGTTTATACAGCCTGTCGACCAGGAGGCAAACAGAAGGTGAGAGCACATCTAACCACAGGGCGAAGCACCTATCCACTGTTTAGAGAGACTGGGAGGGTCTTTTCACTGTTTAACTGTGGATTTCCGCTTGGGAGCTCATAGCCATACAAACGTACATACCAGCCTATTTTCTGCAATGATAACATTTACTTTGCTGCAGGTGGGGTCTTAGCAAAACTCTATGTGATGTGAACAATAAATTTCCCATACAGATAGGCAGAAGGTATTTTGCCTCATGTGGCTTTGCCTTGACTAGAAAAGTCTAGCCTCCTCTAGCTGAAAAAAAAAAGAAAGTTAATGGTACAATTTGTAATTACATCACATCCAGCTCTTGACAGGTGGCTTTGTAGCACTTTAGTTTCAGGCGCAGGTCTTTCTTTGCTTACGAATAGTTTCAGGGGCTTCTGCGTGCCACTGGGGATGTGTTGAGTCCTCAGATAGGAGGAGATGTGTCAGATCCTGTGCTGGATCAAAGCAGCCATCACTCTCCATCTGTCAGCAAAGACAAAATACAGACTGTCACATCTGGCTCGCTGGCTGTTGCTGCTGCTTCTGCAGAAGCTCAAACCTGCTCTGACGTCTTTGTTATCTCTGCCATCGCCTCGCTTCCTCCACGTGTCCCCCTCACCTCTCGGTTTCTTTCTCCATCAGCGCAAACGTGAACCTTGAATAGGAGATCAGAGCGCATTAGTGCCAGAGCTTTGTGCGTTTGTGAGTGTTTACATATTAAGGGATGCGAATATATATATGTACTGAAATTGCCTTGCTCAACAAAACAAGGCCAGAAGTTGCTTGAGATGGAAGAGAATTGCCTTGGACAGAGTTGAAGCTTCTATATGTAAACATAACTGCTGTGTTTATTGAATTAAAAGAAAAAGCCGTCATCCTGGCAGCGCTGAGTAATCCTAATGGAATTTGATCGCTCCATGATCTCATCGGGGTGGCAGAGCTTCAACCTCCATGCCAAGTTAATGTTTCGTTATTCGGCAGATGCAGTACATGTGGATGAACACCTGCCAACCGTCCTTCCCCTCTTTTTAGATGACTCAGAAGGTGCAGCGTTTCAGTGAAACACAGGACAGCACTCTGGCAGCTTGGTATTCCTCTCTGCTTCCACAAGCTTTGTTTATGCATTATGTAGAAAAAGATAGAATAATAAGCAAGTACTGCTTATTTTCTGACTAAAATATGTCCAAACATAGTCTTTAACTATGTTAGATAACAGGGTGGTGACATGGAGACTGACTGCATCTGTCTGCTGTCTGGACAGGGGAATAAAAAGTGTACACAAGTGATTAAAAATACATTAGAGAGAGCAGCCGTCTCCTGACTTCATACTCTGGCAGTCCCAGGAGCTCATGCGGCTGATGCATGAAACAAGCTAGTATTTGTTTTGTTTGACGCAGGTAGCTTCAGTTCCCAGGGGAGGTTTGCTGTTAATGACTTAGCAAAGAAGGAGCGTAGGTGTAAGGGTGGGCTGGGATTAAAAGAGAAGGGAATAAAAGCAAGAGCTGGAGCTAATCACCACAGGCTAATTAGTCTTTCAAATGTATGCAAACATGCTCAGGTTTCTAGTCTGGAGAGATTTTATGCAATCTGTGTGATTTCAAGGTAATTTAAGCAACGACGGTGTTATTTATTGTTGTCGAGTTATTGTTGCATCTAACTTTCTGAGAGCAGATGATGAATATGATATGTGGTGAAAGAAGGCCTCTGGGTGAATGACAAATTAGGTGAAAAACCTTCAGTGATGACAGAGAAAAAGTTGGAAAGTTATGCTCATCGTCTGGTGAAGCATTCCTATCCTGATGGTAGTGGTCTCTTCCAGGACGAACATTGATTGCAACCAGAGAGATCAACAGGGTCACTGAAAGGCTGATGAGTGAGCAAATGATATCAATGTGGACTTCAGGATCTGTACATCTCCTTTATGGTTAGTTATATAACAGCTGTATGCACTTACTAGCCACTTTGCAAAGTACACCTGTTCTTGTTCAACTGCTCATTAACACAAATATCTTGTCAGTCAGTCACATGGCAGAAACTCAATGCATTTAGGCATGTAGACACACGACAAATCTGCAGCAGCTCTGTGATGCTATCATGTCAACACGGACTAAAACCTCTGAGGAATGTTTCCAGCGCCTTGTTGAATCTATGCTATTAAATATGAAAGCAGTTGTGAAAATAAAACAAGGTCCAACCTGGAGTTAGTAAGGCATATCTAATAAACTGTCTGGTAAGTTCATAACAAAAATATGAACTGGATGTAGATATTTATAAATCTCCTGATACATGTAAACATCTCTCTTCTCCTTGCACTTCATCTTAGATTGTAAACTGCATTTTGTTATCTCAGCACCTGTCTTATGTGCACTGACAGCACAGCTGAATCTCATCTAATCTAAATGATATCAGTAATCTGATATATTCATCTAAATGTACTGCCGATGCACCACATAAAAGGAGTGATTAATCTTCTGCAGCACAAAGTGTAGTTTGCTTGGTGCATATCATCTTTTGAAAACTCACAACCCACTTGCTTGCCATTTGCGTAATACTAGCAAATATACAGAGTGTCAGTGGGTGAGTTAATGTTAATTTAAACACACACATGCCACGACAGGGAAACAGATAGAAACAAGTATTGTGAGGCAGCTGGTCAAATTGAACAATTAAAAACATTTTAATGTCAGTTTCATGTGTATAGTTAATAATCTTATATTTACCACATGGGGACGGTGCCTCAGTGGGTGTTATATCGGCAAGATGATGCTGAAAGAATGAAAAGCAACAAGGGTGTCTTTTTGTGCATTTTTGAGAGTGTGGATTTGTGTGTGTGTGTGTGTGTGTGTGTGTGTGTCTCCAAGCACAGGATCAATGAACATAAACTAATCTCATGCCTCTCTCTCTCTCTCTCTCTCTCTCTCTCCCACACACACACACACACACACACACACACACACACACACACACACACACACACACACACACACACACACACACCTTCCGTGGATGTTTAGAACCAATCCCAAGACGCATTGACGCTGGCAGAGCATAGTGAGCCAGCAACAGCAAGGTAATATGTGGTTTGTATCGATATATAACAAACAAAAACTGAAGCAAATGACAAGTCATCATTTTACAGTACACATACTAGACTATTTCTTGACTGTATGGGACCAATAACTCCATGCAGTCACCTCCAATTATTTGAAACATCTGACTTATCAAATCAACCCACTGCTTTAATTAACTTTAAAGGTGTTTGTAGGATTTTGGTACATTTGGCTGATAAAAACTATAGATATCAAGGGAAAGCCAACAACTCTCTATCAGAGGATAAAAACATCGACTTCTCAGCACTTGTACACTTAAATTCAGAGTATACAGTCCTGTGAAAAGGAAGGTGTTGTGAAAACATACATAAGCATATTCTTAGTGCTATTGTTCTGTAGGAATTAAGCATGTAAGTAGCAGCCAGGTGATGCTAATCCAATACACTTGATTAAATGACCCTCACCAAGCAGGAGCACCTCTATAAAAGCTGAATTTATATCAGCTAGAGCATTCAAGTGTGTTTCAACGCATTCCCAAGGAGGAAAGAGGTCAGCAATGATCTTAGAGATGCAACGCTTGATGTAACTCAGTGAAAAGATTATAAAAAGTGAAAAACATTCACAACAATTACAAATCTTCTCAGGAGCTGGACAGCAATGCTCAGAGAAAGTGCAAAAAACTTAAGAGCTACACCTTAGACTCTACAGGCCTCTGTTTGTTAAAGATCATGACAGTAAAACGACTGAACAAGTAAGGCTTATATGGAAGGGTTAGCAGGAGGAAGGCTCTTCTTTATAAAAAGAACATGAACAAGACTTCTGAAACAATGTCCAGACCAAACTGAAGATATGACTGAAGCAACAAGGGTGACTGAACGAGACTGAAGATCTCGTTTGTCTTATTTGTACACAAACTGCAAAATGCAAAAATAGGAAGTGGCGAGCTATTTCTTGGCCAGATTCTTTGACTTCTCAAAGACCTCATAGTAAAGTTAGCGTATGGTGTCAGATTTATCGTGTGCTGTGTACTGACTTATTGTCCACCACTCTGGACCATGTTCCAAATCAGTGTTCTCTACTTCACTGCTGATATTTAAGACCTTACTTCTGGAGTCCATTTGAGAATTATTTGCAAACCTTAAGTCTTAAACACACCCTGCTTCCCCTAGATTGAATCCCTGCCCTGCTGGTCACCTTGCCCGCCAGCCATTCATGCCCTACTCAATCCTCACTGGGTTTTATGTGTGTCAAGGCCAGAATGGAGTGTGCCTGCTCAGAGATAGCCCAATGGGATTGCAGCGTCCACCCAGCTCCTGGCTTTATTACCTCCATCTGTTTCCTGTGAGCGAGCCCCAGCTGCAGCAAAATAACAGCGGAGCATTTGGGAAAAGCATCAGCCTGATTTAGGAGTCACAGCACTCCCTCCGCCACCCCCTCCCTGTCCATCCCCCCGCTGCGTCTCGGCGCGATGTGCTGCATTTCACATAAGCACATTCCTTGATAATAGTACAAATCATGCCTCTTTTCCCTTCTTTCACTCTTCGTTTCCTCTACATTTACCTCTCCCTGTCTCTTTCCACTTCCAATCAAGATGCAAGTCTTGTCGTACTCATGACTCGCCTGTTGCTTTCCTCTACCTCCTGCCTTCTGTCTCCCATCACCTTTAACCCCACTCTCTCAAGAATACATGTTATTTAGGATGCTCTCTCCCTGTAGCCCTGAGAGACGTCCACCCTTGGGGTTAGTCTCATCTAACTGTCCCTTTATAGATCGTTCAACTTCCTGTGAGCTCGGATGCTTTCGCGCGTGGAAATGACAACAGGCGCACACACACATACATCCAGTGAAGAAATCCCAAATCCCTCTCCGTTTTCTCCTGCTTCTCCTCCTATCAATAATTCAAGCCTTATTGATGGCAGTCTAGGCAGGGGGAGGCGTTGGAGGCTTTGAACAGAAGGTCAGGCCTCACCAGGGCCCCTGGGATGGCATTAATTAGATACTTCCTGGTGCCCCCTAAACAAACACCTCCACACTAGATCTGCTCTCATTACCCTTCCCCTCGCAGCAGGTACTGGAAACCTTGACATATTCATACAATAGCCAACCACTTGCACCCTTAGCTTCTTTCCTGGGAGGGGTTCCTGGCCACCCCCCTAGACACACATAAACACATCGAAACACACCTCCACAAGCTGACCTCGAACTGTAACCAAGCCCCTAGCAGCTATTTCTGTTTCCCACTAACACTAGGGTGTTTGTTCTCTTCCTCATCTTGCCTGACTTCCAGTCTGACCTTTCATGGACTGATCACTCCTTATTACCCGTCACTCCATTCCAACCTACCCACCACCACTCCCACTGATCTGAGTTTCTGAGTTTCACCTCATTACAAGAGTGATGGCTCACTCACGCTCCCCCATCAGGCTGTCCAAGGCAGCCGCTTCCATCCTCATCTGTGGCCATTCATCTCTGTAGCAAAGGGGGAAGGTAAGAGGAGGACAGTAAAAAAAAAAAAGTAATGTTAAGGCAGACAGATATAGGGAAGGAGAGCAGAAGTGCTGACGGTTAAACAAGACAAAAGTCTTGTTAAGTTCATCTTTGCTTTTCTTTAAGTTGTCTATAATAATCCCCTTTGAGATGCTGAAACACCAGAATTACCGCCTAAAATTTAAGACCCAGAGGCTGAAAAGTGTAAAAAGTGTGAGCTGCAACACTTCTGCTGAAATATTATGCCACACTAAATCTTTGCTCCAGAATAGGCATCATTATGCATATGACCTGGTTGAATAAGATTAAATGTCTGCAACCATTCTGGGAGTGCTGTGCAGCTCTACTTAACCCACTGGCTAAAGTATGGACTGAGGAAGCTGATTGTGTGCTTCAGGGCTGAGTTGATTGCACTAGATGAGATATTTATCATCTGATGCAGTCACTTGGGGAAAAGCCACATGTGTGGCAGCAGCTGCCTGGAAAACACAGTGCCCACAGAGTTCATATGAGCACAACCCAGCTAAAATCCCACCAGAAATTACAAGATGTGACCCATAGCTATGTGCCCACTCCCTTCTATTTTTGCAACCCTAGAAATGCATCAGAGAGGCAAAGAGGCAGCACGGGCGCAGACTGGAAACTGGACTCGTGTTACAAACAGAGACAATACCGCACTGCTAAATGAACCGAACAGTCTATATGCTCATTTTGAAACATACTAAAATTTACCTCTGCCGCTCTGAGCAGACCTCTGAGCAGGGTTCACCGACCTGAGGCCGTGAAAACTTTTCTGAATGTGACCTCTGGAAATTTGCAACGTATGGCGAGTACTTTTACACACACACATTCAACCTGCTTCTTCCACAGGCCAAAGTTCCCACGTGCTTCAAGACAGCAACAGAGTGACTGGGAGTATGATGGCTGTCTGCTGTAAAATATCACAATGCAGATCTAAACGTGGACAATCTGTACTCGCTATAATGGACTGTCATGTGTTGAATACATGTTGAAGCTTTCACAGTAAAGGTTAAGAGTTGGCTAAAGGCAAAACAGAGCGGCAGAGCACTGAATAACACTTAAATAAAAAGGGGTTACAAAAATGGATGGGTGGATGATGTACTTGCTATTATTATTCAAAATAGCATTTTAATGTCTACTTTAACTTCTCTACTTTTTACCCAAGTTAACTTTTATTTATTGTAGCTTTCTTTGGTGAATTGTAGTTTTATGAGAATGAAAAACATAGATTTTAACTACATATTCTGTATGGACAAGCTCAATAGGGGATAAGGCATGGAAATTAGCAGTAGCATCAAACTGCAATATACTTTTAAAATAAAATCTGCATTAAGACATTAGTTAGTAACATGTTACAGTAATTTGAGGTTTCAGCTTGTGTAACTGAGTAAAAAGACACAGATAATGCTCTGTTACTTTGACGGTTATGCATCACTGAGCAGCTTTCATTAAAAAGATTTAGGTGGCATCTTGTAATCCAGTATCTAGCTCCTATTAATATATTTATGGCACAAGGGGAACTGATTGTTGAATTGATTTGATTCAGCCAAGACAGTATGAGTCATCGTGTGCAGATCACGAATGTCTGTACAGCATTTCACGGCACTCTCAGGCTGTGCCAGTAGCACAGCTATAACAGAGGACTGCTAATTAACAACCAAAGATTTGCAACTTTGAGGCAGTTTCTGCACTCTTTTAGACATGCAGGCCTCCTGGTTTTCTGTCAAGAAAGCCTGTGAGGGCTTTTTAAACAAGTTGTGGTCCTTTACCCACAAACCGCTCGATCTTGATGTCTAACCACAGTGACCAAATATACTGACACACACATAACTCCACTGCAAGTTAAAAAGACATAGTTTATCTCTGAGGCAGCCCAGCAGGAGAGTGTGCCGAGCACATATTTTGCCTTGAGGCATTTCCACAGCTTGTCCTTCGAGCAAGATAAAGGATGAACGGGTTGTCTTCCTTTCCTGCATAGTAAGTCTGATTTAAAGAGGAAACAGAGACAAGACAAAATACCCTTCCCTGCTGCTTTTGCTATTGATTGAAAAGTAGCAAGGGGAGTAAATCATCTAGCTCTCCACTAGTGTATCATCTAGAGCCAGACGCCAAGCTTAAGATTGGATCTGTTTCTCAGAACATGAGGCCTCCAGCATCTTAAAGACCTCTCGTATCCTAATAAAAACAACCAAAGGTATTCTATTAAATTTTTTGCATGCTCTTCATTTTACCCTTCACCCAGACAATGTCATTTCCCCCCCACAAAGCCAATTCAGACCTGGGCTCTCAAGTCCATGCCTATCCTCAAGCAGACAATGTCACCACACTAAATATCAGTTTTCATGAATCATTCCCCCCAAGAGCCCCTTATTTTGTTCTAGATCCACAGCTGAAAACAAAGGCTGGTGGAATTGGATATTAATTGTGTTCCATCAGAGCTGATTACTAGAGAGGTGTGCACGTAGCTGTTGTGCGCCTCCACACGCTGAATGTGTGTGTATGTTTGGAGTGCATGTCTGTGCATGTGCGGACACCACGTGGGCTGGTGAATCACAAATCTATTTTGGTATTGAAGAGAATCAACACTGAGAATATAATTACAGTCATCTCTGTCAGTGCGGGGCAATACGACAGAGGATGATGGGCCCTGCAGGTTGGCTGAAACACTCGTGGAAAAGAATATAAGAACTCTGAGCAATACCTTGTATTCATATATATATGTGAATATGTTATGACTCCTGCTAATTAATTTCAATATTGTGTTTTCTGAAAACCCAGTGGGATGTCACTGATGAACATAAAATAAAATTCTTTGTTTTTGCTTTAAGATTTACACTTCTCGGCACTGTGTTAAGCACGTTTTGCTAAATCACATTAAAAATCTAATGGACAATATTGCTGTCTGGCAAAAATAGGTCATCAATACACTTCTTTATCAAAGATGAATGTACTTTCTTAAATAGAAATTAAAAATTGTTGTATTAACCTCTTTTCTAAGGGGGGGTGGGGGGGTTCGTCAGACAAGATATCGGCACCGTGACTGTTTCTGATTGGCTGGAGATCATTATTGCACAAACCTTCTTGTCATCCAACTGATATCACGAAACTGTTCAAATCCCCCAAATATCTATAAAGACTTGCTTCTGAAGTTCAGAAATTTCTTTATGTATATATACAGTGTATGTATAATACTTTTTAAAGAACACAAGAGCAGAGGGCACAGTATCCATGTCTTACAGGGTATAAAATCGACTTAAACAGTCTTAATAGATTCCCCTCTTGATCTTCTTTTTACTTCTGAGGCTTACATTCAGCTCAGTGCTGTGGGCATCAGGGATTCTCACTGGATGTTTTATTCAGTACAAATCTTGTTCATTTACCAATCTGCTTTGTGCCAAGTAGACAGAGTTGTCTTCTCTCTTCAGCTGTGAAATTAAAACTGTGGGAAAAAAAAATAACCCTGGAGGCCACTGCAGAAACTGTTAAAGGGAGAATATGTGACTGACCTTGTGTCTGCGTATACCTCTGGGTGCAGTGACGCATGCACAAAGAGCATGTCTGTGTCTGAGAAAATGGTTCATGCACGATTCTTTACTTAAATTCCATCACACGGTGAGTACTGTGGTCCTGTGTGTTTGCGTGTGGTTTAGAAAATCCTCTGGTTGCCTGTATTGCAAGATTGTGCACATTTGAGATGGCTTAGTGAACACTATATGTGTTTGATTGTGTGCATATAGCCAATATTGACCTTCATTACAGGAACAACTACAAAAATGCAGGCAGGGGTCAAACACACTCTACTGGGCAGTGTTGGGAAGGAGGTAGACCTTATTAGCGATTAGTGCAGAGTCCCGGGGGGGCCAGCTTCAATTACTGCACACAGCTTGCTTACCAAGCCATTGGGGGAGCCTAAATCCACACCGCTAAGCAGCCTAACCCACATCTGGAAGAGACATCTCTCACACTGAGCCAAGCAGACTTCAGCTTAGAGGAAGAAAATATCATTTGGGTGTGATAAACTGGTAGTTTCACCCAAGTATTTTGTTTTTTGGGGGGAAATAGCATATGGCGACCAAAAATGTAAACACACAAGACAAGATCTGTGATGATTGTGTTTTCATCTGTCTCTCCTTCTCCTCTCCTAATCAGTTATTCTCTTCAGGATGCAAGTATCTAAGTGTCAGCCCGCTGACTACCGTAACCAGTGAACCGGCTAATTTCCTGTCTCCATGGTCACAGAGAAAGCTGTCATTCTCGCTTCGTACGACGTTACAAAAGCAAACCGTCCATCAGGAGCTCAAACATAAACTGTCTACACACAGCCTCCTGCAAGCAGAAGACATACACACACAGCTTGAGCTTTAGCTAGCTATATATGATTCAAACCCTGAAGGAGTCAGGTACCATTATATTTTCTGTATGTCTGTATTTTGAGTCTGTATACCACACCAGTAAAAAGGGAGTTTTTCCTTCCCACTGTCACCAAGTGCTTGCTCATAGGGGGCAGGCTGTATGGTGAGATTTCTTTCTAATATTCTATAGTCTTTATCTTATAATATAAAGAGGCTTGAACTGACTGTTGTTGTGAATATGTGCTATATAAATAAAATTGAAATGAGATTTCTTTTAAATAGATTTCAGATCCATATGTGTAATCAATATGTGGGATGTATGAGTGGAAAATGTGGGCTTCATTCAGAAAACAAGGCTCTTCGCCTTTATTTATTTGATTAACGGTGAAGATTAGTCAGGAAAGCAGGGATTGCCTCAGGTCGGAGGCAAACCCAGGCCACTGCATTTCGCCTTGCAGCATATGGTCACCTACTCAAACTGTGAGCTAAACTGGCACCCAGAAAAAAACCTATATTGACACCATATTGACAAAAGTATCTGCACAACTTATTGTATTCTAGGACTGCTTTTTCAGAGTGACTTTAGATTTGCAACAACAGTTTTGGTTTCAGTTTTGTGACCACCAAAACAATTCATTGCTGTTTGAAAGCTACATCAGTCACGCACGTCAGTGCTTAAAAACTGAATTCAAGTGTAAACAGTCTGGTGCTCATTTATGGTCTCAAGCTTCATTTAAGTGTATTTATGTGACATGGTTTTTATTGGCAGCTGGATTTAATCCAGTTGAAATTAAACTGGAATCAATTTCTATTTTTTTTTTTATTTCTTTGCACTTTAGGGACTTTTCTATTTCAGTCCTAATCCTCTTGAAAAAACAGTCAAGGCCAAAAGCTCTATTAGCTATATGATCTTAGTTAGCAGGTATTTGGCAGTGGCTTAAATGAAAACTCTCAAAGTATGAATCTGATTCTAATAACAAGGATAAAAATATCCATCAAACCATGTCTGGATCCGCTGGGTTTCCAAGTTGAAAATCAGGACAAGAGACAAACATTGAGTAGTTCCAGCAGTAAATGTACACATTCTTCTGTGGAGGCATGAGAGAGAGAAACAAAGACACAGGGGCTGAGGGACACAGAACAAAGGAGGGCGAAGTCGGGAGAAACGTCTCCATGCTTACTTTGGAGGAGATGCTACCAATGGGAAAGTAGTATTTTTTGGTCAGAATTAGTTCTTGCTGGCTACGTAATTGCAGCTTAAGCAGACACTAATGATAGTCACAGATGAAGCACTAACTGCTGTTTCTCAGCACAAAGAGCCTAAAACCAGACAATACTCTTTGTGAGGAAACAGCTTTTTAAAACAGCACATCATCTTTCATAAGTCCAGCTTCCACATTTCATCAGCATCAGACCAGGAGGTTTATGTGTTGAGGGCCAAGTATAACAGTGTCTGCGTCAGCGGTGAAGTCCCTGTCCAGAAGAGGCTCAACTACAGAGGCTGACCTTTCAGTAACTCATAAACATCTCCGATACAAACATACATGCGCATGCACAGTTAGCCGGACAGTAAGCCCAATCCCCTTTCCCTCAAAAGAGACTAAAGACAATTGGATTAATGCTCAAACTGTTAAGCTTCACAGCTTATAGATCCTGAAAGTCCTGTAACAATGTCATCGTCAACAGCAACAAAACCACAACAGATATAAAAACAAATCAGTGGTAGATAGATAGATGTGCATTTCAACAAGCAGAGGTCCATAGTAAAGAGTCTGTCTGCTTGTAACCGCAGAAAAGGGAAAGAAAAGTGAGTTCAGATAGGATGAAAACTGGCTCCCTTCTCCTCTAGAAAGCATTTTCCACCTGGTTAAGTCACACAATCTACCTTGATGTGAGCAGAACGGTGAAATCTGCTCCCGAAAGACGAGAGGAGTGAGATCAAAGCAACGCTGCAGGAGAGCAGCAACCAAAGCAGAACAGGATGCTCTATCTTGACGCACATGGAGGCCACAGCAGCACCAGCTCTCTCTTAATGGCTGAAATACATGTTGCAATGAAGCATAAGCAGCCCACCAGACAGGAACAGTGTCTTGTTGCCGTAACTACGCCATGCACTGCGAGCTCAAGGGGATGAAGTTTGCAGAATTCAGAGTTGACAGCGTTTGGGTCCGGTTCAGTATATTGCTGTGACCTTTTGCTTGCTGACTGAATTGACAAGCTTGTGAAAAGGTTCTGCTCTCTTGCAGACAGATCCTGTGGATAGCTGACAGTGATGCACACCAGAAAGCATAAACAGAAGCATGGAAAGGACAAAAGGGAGAAAAAAAATGGAGGAATGTGGAAATATGCCTTGTTTAGACTTGAGTGCTCGGTTTCATGCTGTCTTGTCATCTTTGTGTTATGACAGCTCAGACAGAGCACAAAACCAAAGTTATAGCTGGTAATTGGATAGGGCAAAAGGCTCCCCGTGTGTGGTCAGTCATAAGAGCCATCCAATCTGAAGAAAGAAGCTCATTGATTTCGTTCACTTTCATCTAACCACAGCATGTCCGCAACAATTTTCCCTCTTTTTTTTCCCTCCCCCCTTTTCTCGCCTCATCGGTCTAACCCTGCAGCGGTGTGAGCACGCCACGGAAAAGTGTCGGCGTTGACTTGCTCTGGCACCTCCGCCATCTGGCCTCTCCCCACTGTGGTGATACAGACATCAGTGAATGACAGCGTGTGAACAGCCTCTTGTGGATTTAGAGGGTTTGCACATCAACAATAGGCAGCCGCATTACACGGGACATGTAATCAGCCCAGTTTTAACCTTGGCTTGTTTTTAGCGGAAGCCTCCCCAGAAGAGCAGTCTAAGCAAAAAAAAAAAAAAGTGAGGAGAGCACTTGAGGACTTTCTGTTCCCAGGCTGTTACTTTAGCAATTCACAGGCAGTCATTTCTCAACCTCTAAGCTGCAAACCAACATAATTAATACTTGAATAGACCTGGGTGTCTATTCTTTTCTTTCCTCTGTTCTGCTCCTCTGCTCGTGCCACTTTTTATGCTCTCAAAAGGGCTCAGCGCCTGCAGGCCTTCATTTAAGCTCGTTCTGAGTTGTGAGGAACACTGATTTAAAAAATAAATAAATAAAAATGAACTGCATGTTAAAAGAAATAGTTCACATTTGCTGGAAAACATGCTTATTTGTTTTGTTGCTGACTGTTACCTGAGAATGTCAGTATCAGTGTCACGTTTGTATGCTAAAAATAAAGTTTAGCTAAGAATAACGATTTAAAATGCTGGGAAACTGTCACCACCTCAAAATCTCTTCGGCGTGTTATACACACTCACTGACCACTTTATTAACTGCTCCTTTATGCAAATATCTAATGAGCCAATTACATGGAAGCATCTCAGGGCATTTAGGCACATAGACAACCTGCTGAAATTCAAAATAAGAATCAAAATGAGGAAGTAAGGTGATTAAATTGACTTTGAACATGGCATGGTTGTTCATGCCAGATGGGCAGAAACACTAACACCCCAATTTCTAGGCTTTATTGAGAATGACTTTAATAAGAGACAATATCCAGTAAGGGGCAGTTCTTTGGGTGAAAATGCCTTGGTTATGATGGAGGAAAATGGCCAGACTGCTACGAGCTGATAGGAAGGCAATAGCAGATGGCAAACAGCAGCAAAAGACCATACCAAAGGCCATTCCTGTCAACTAAGAACAAGAAACCAAGGCTACAGTTCACACAGGGTCACAGAAGACTGTTACCTGGTCTGGAGCAAGCAATGTGAAAGCATGGATCCATCCTACCTTGTATAAACAATTCATGCTGCTGGTGGAGTAATAGCTTGGAGGATATTCTATTAGTATGCTTTCCGCTCAACTGAGTCTAATTTAAACACCGAGGCCTACCTGAGCATCATTATCTACCACTTCCACCCCTTTATGACTGCAGGGTACCCGTCTCCTAATACCTGCTCAAAACAAGAACCACAGTCACCACATCTCAATCCAACAGAGTGGTGGAACGGGAGATTCACATCGTGGATGTGCAGCTGACAAATCTGCACCAACTGCGTGATGTCATCATGTCCAACCTTGTACCTAATAAAGTGGCCAGCGAGTTTACATAGACGTCACTCATTCCTTTGCAGACTCTGGCATTTTTCGTCTTCAGCTTTCGCCTCATAGCTGTTTCTATTTTTGTTTTGTGGTGTCATATTTAGCTGAGAGGGGATATCTAGACTTTAGAAATGTAGTGAAACCACATGACAACAAACACATCTTACACGTGTGTTTATATGTGTGTGGTTGAGGTGGCTGAAGGTTATTGGAGAAGAGACTTCTGATGCTGCTCGCTTCATGCCTGAAATCTAAGCGTATGATGTTAAGTGGCTTAGTAAAATGGGACTGTACCTAGCGTCTTGATCACTTGAACTGAAAACACTTAAAATTTCCAGAAGAAAAACCCACAAAATTGAATTTAACTGGGCCCCATTAATTCTGCAGTACCAGAGACTCAGAAGTGCTGATGAGTCAATTTTGTTACCCCTGATACTGTTCTTCATTTTGTGCTAAGATAACCAGCTGCTGGTTGTGTGTTATCCATCTTCTGCCGTCAACAATTATTCTAAAACTGACAGCGCTTCATTATGGTAGAAAAATTCAGGTTATCTTGCTCCTTCGCTTCTCCCAGAAATCCCCCACTCGAGCAGTTTGTCCGCAACCTCCAGTTTTCAGGTGTTATTTACTGTACAGCTGCCATCGTTCCATAACTGACACAGCACTCCTTCTCCTCCGCTCTGAGCCCTGTTTTGTTGCGAACACAGCCATCGGCCTTCACTCCCCTCTGTGTTCCTTTGCAATCTCATTCTGCCTCTCCTTCTGCTGGAACAGTCTGATTTGAATGCAGAACTGCAACTTTCTCAGTCTCGCTGTAGCTGCAGGCTGTCTGTTAGATCAAGGCTTTTTGCTTTTTCATCTTTAGACAAGGAGAAGAGGAGGAATCTCCCAAGTTCCTTGACTGAATACTGCTGCTCGGCCCTTTTGGCTTTAGTCAGAACATCATCAAACGGACAGTGTGAGGGAGGAAAGGAACAGGGGAGATTGAGGGGCGATAGACGGAGCTGAGATCAAGGTCCCGACGGGGGCCATCACTCCCACTCGCTACACACTGATGATTCACAGAGTGGATATCAGTTGGTCGGCTCACCCTCAGCTGCACATTTCTATCAAACAGGCAGAGATGGAACAGAAAAATCTCACCTTCTGCTCCTGCGTTCAAACGGTTTTCTGACTGCGCAGCACGCAAAAAAGAAAACTACACTCACCTTATTTACAACAGACTGTAAACTGAATCTCCATTTAATAAAAACAGATTGGAAATATTCATATTAATTTTGGACTATTAAACAATAAAGTGTTATTTTCAACTGATTGGTGCATAGTGTGAATGAAGCTGGTGGTAAGAAACGACTCCCAGAATGCACTAGGGCAGCAGAATACGCGTCAGCTGTTTCCGAACTTCCATAACATTGTACACTATAACTTTTCAGCTAGTTGCACTGCAGCTAGAGTCTCCAAACACATAGATCATAAATTCAACATTTTAAAGTTTTGGTAGTGCTCATGTTCGCGTTCTTTTATTCACTTTCTCACTCAATGGTTAATCCAGCACACAAATTTGGGGCTTCAACCTGAAAAGTCGTGCCCACTGCAGCTTACTGTTAATAAGTCTGAAGCTTTGGTTTCAAGGTCTTGATTCTTTGGCAACACAACTCAGATGTTTTTAAACCAGCTTCGAATAACTTTAAATTCCAGTGAATTTATCAGCAGTGAAGTCAGCTACCTCGTTTACATATATAGAGCTGTGAGGAGGCTCAAATCAGAGTCCTTTTGCAGTCCACTCGGTTTACAGTGGATCACCATAACCCACCCATGTTTTATTAATCTGCCTGCATGTTGCAGAAAGAAACATGCCCATCCTTCATCATCATATTTGCTCATTCATGGCCTCCAGGCATTATTTTTGCCTTTAAGGTTCATATTGGGAGTTTACTAACAGAGCACAACTTACACAAGCTGTAAACACACATTCAGCAGTCTTCCTTGTAAAGCACTTGTAGACAGACCACAGAGGAAATGGGCTCTAAATGCTGCTGCAGTGATGCTGTAACAAGCCTTTGGTAGCGTTTAACACATCCGTCATTTGTCACATCCACCAACCATAAAGGTCAAAGGAATTTTTCAGAGCAAGTAGCGCACTGAATTCTTAAACCCCAGAAACTGATTGAACTTGTGTGTGTCGGCTAAGTTGAATGATGGCCTGGAAAGCAGATGGTATAGACCATTAACTTCAAATGTACAGAAGAGGGTGGGGGGGGGGGGGGGGGGAGAGAAAAGAAAGAAAAAACAATCTTTGAAGACTAGTGCTCATTCTGGATAATAAGCAACTGAGCTGGAGGGCTGTGTCCATCTAGTGTTTGGACTCTGTAACTGTAGCATTAACATGAAAGATAGTGTTACAGTATGTGTGCTACAGGAACATAATGTGGTTTCCTGAGCTGTAAGCGTGTGTAAATGTGTTACTTGAGTTTGTTCTGCACTTCAGCACGAGTTTCTTCTTGCATTACATCCCTCTAGCTGCAAAGATCTGCACTGATTGCATGCAATGCTACAGCAAAACAGCAAGGAACCAAATCATAGGAAGACAGTCATGGGTTTAAGAAAAAAAAATTAAATGGTTTAAACCACCGTTTTATTTGGCATAATTTAAAAATCATTTCACTGTTAGTTCATTTATACAAATATGCTTTTGTTATTTATAAAACAATTACAGATTTCTACAAATCAAGTTCCCAGTGTAAAAGCGTAGTACCACGCACACGGTAGCATACAGCTCCAGGACACAGACACAGAGCCCACAGGTGTATGTTCCACTTTAACAGCATCATCTAAGTGAATTTGGGACATGGAAAAAAAAAGAAAAAAAAAACGAGCTCACCACAGATGACAGTTTTTAACATAACGTGCACTTACATTCAACTCTCCACAAACCTATCTGGGAAATGTTCACACATCTTCTGGCAGATGTCAAACCGCATCACTGTTATCACAAAAACCTCTTGCTCGGTTTGCACTTCAGTTATTCTAGACTTTACACCGGCCACAATCTAGGCTGACTTATTATATACCCGCTCAAAGGTGTACATGAAAATAACTATAGTAAAAAAGGGTTTCTATATTTGCTGCCAGCTGTAAGCAAAAAATAAAAAATAAAAAGAGCAGCTAGTCATTACAAAAACTATTTTACAAAAACGTATAAAAATCTTCAGATGTGACAAAGCACGTTCCACCTACACACCTTTTTGCTAACCGTATGTGCAAGTTCCGCTTGTGCCTTATTCCACCATGCAATGCAGGGAACCGCAATCTGTTAAGAAGTGTGGAACTCAAGAGCTGCGTTTCACAAATGCAAAGACTTGCTGCACAAGATGTCAGTTTAGCACCTGTGTCTTTAAAAAAAAAAAAAGTCTGCAAGATGAGTGTATTTACTGGCAGGAAGTAAGGCAGAGGGCTTCTGAAAATTCACAAAAATAAAACTCTTGAGTTGGGTGGGACCTGTGCTTAAACGTCTTGTGGCACTTTCAGAGCTATGATGAGAAGCTTTGGGTTTGACAAAGAAGACTGCTATTGTCTTTGGTTTAGATAAGGCACCTAACCAAAAAAAAAGGCTCCTTTCATATTGTACAAAAACTTCTATTACATGATTAAAAAGGGAGCCATCACGGTTCTTCTTCTATGATGAAACCAAGACAATAGCAAATTACAAGTATATAGCCAACGTAAGCCAGTTAAAACATATTGCTATACTGATTCAGTTAAGCGGTGGTCATAGTTGATGAATTTCAGTGGAAGACAATAATGAAACTGAAAAGAAATATGGAGTTCTGGTTTATCAAATTGAAATATTAACTACAACACACATAATTCTTACTGATCAAATAAACAGACTATTACAAAAACATTTACCTTTGGCCGTACTTGTAGGTTAAAAAACATTTATGGAAAAAAAAAAATCATTTACAGAGTAAATTCACTATAATTAGACAAAATACAGCCTCCTTGACCCCCACCCTATCAGAGAGAAATTCTTAGGCATGTTTTTAAATGGCACTCAGTGTGAGCTTCAACAGTTAATAAGTAGACAGAGAAGCTTCACGACAACCTGACTCCCTGACTGCGTCAGCTCCAAAAATCCTGTACCAGCATCAGTTAATTTGGCTGAGTCTTTATTACACCTGCTCCTCCATTACTGAAGAGGACAAATGGTGTGCTGCTTTTAATGGGTCTGGCTTATCTTCAAAGACCTACTGGTTCTTCTGTGTGGAGCAGTGAAAGAGCAGTGCGAGAGGCTGAAGGGGCAGCCTGCCAACAGCTCTAACACACCAGACTGAGCACAAGGGAATTGTAACAAGGGAATTTAACCTTTAATCTGTGCATTTGGTTTAAGGGCTACTGGCATTTGCCCAGGAGTCATCAAACCATGTCTGGGCTCAAGCTGCTTGAAATTAAAACTTGTTCACCTTCTACTCGGCTGTTCATTACGTCTAAATAGTCAAAGTCAAAGCATCTTGATGGTAACCTTGCTTGAGACTCATGAGATGCAACCTAGGTGAGAATTTGAGGTAGTCATTAGTTCTCCACCTGAACAAAGGCAGATCTCTTCTCTCCAGTCAAACAGGGTAGCTTGGTTGGTTTAGATGTTATTATGGCTTGTGGCAACCATTATCAGCATTTTATAAGGCAAAGCAGAGAAGCTAAAAATGTAGAACAGATGTAAAATGAAACGTGTAAATATCAAAAGTTAAAATTCAAGAAAAACAGAGGAGAAACGGTCAGTCGCTCTCATTAAGGCATGGTCACTTTGGTGATGATGGCAACACGGCGAGATCCTCCTGGCGATGAAGAAGGAAGAGAGGAGTAACACAGGAGCCGAAAACTGCCAGAGGTGATACGGAGACAGCCGACTGGTGACCTTTGTTCCTCAGCCTTCCCTTTGCATCCGTGGATCTCCACCATCCCCTCTCCATAGTCCAAATCTGGGAACCATTCATTACAAAAGCACACACTTTTCTTTTTTCTTTTTCGTGACTGGATACAACACTGCCCTCACAGCTTCAGAAAACACCTCCTTGACCCCATCCTGCAGCAGTGCAGAACACTCCATGTATTTAACAGCCCCAATCTGCTTGGCCAGGGCATTGCCCTGCTGCTGGGTTGTAGGGACCAGGCCCTGCTCCTTTAACTTCTTCACCGTTTCTGCGTCACTTCTTAGGTCCTTCTTGGTGCCTACCAGCAGGATGGGCACATTTGGGCAGTGGTGAGACACCTCAGGGTGCCACTTGTGCCTGACATTGGCGTGTGAGGAGGGGCTGCCGATGGAAAAGCATATAATGAACACATTGGTTTGGGGATAGGACAGAGTGCGCAAGCGGTCATACTCCTCTTGGCCTGCCGTGTCCCACAGGTTGAGGCTGACAGTGCGGCCATCCACACTCATCTGAGCGCTGTAGTTGTCAAACACTGTGGGAATATACTCTTCAGGAAAGGCATTGGTTGTATAAGAGATGAGCAGGCAGGTTTTACCCACTGCCCCGTCACCCACCACCACACACTTTATGGTCTGCATCCTGCCTACGACCACTGGGGCTGCAGCACCTGGCAAAAGGGGGGGAAAAGCACCTGAATAACTGCTAACAGCAACACATACACATCCTGTGTAGTGACAGACATTTCATTGCCCGCATGATCGTTAACTGGTGAAGATCTCATAACACAAGATATCCGTTTTATTAGCAGTACAGCTTTTCACCTAGTTAGCAACTGAGCTAACTGTCCCCGTCGTTAACTAATCGACGTAGCGTTCATCACCGTTACATAGGTACGCTCCAATTCCAGATGCTCCTTAATTAACAAACTTTATAAAGTTGTTGTCCAGGAGAGGCCGGGGTGTGAATGGAAAACGAGAGGCATTTTTTTTTACCGGTTGTTTACACTTTACCCACTTTACTGCTGTTCACTTTTAATACTAGGCGTTCCCCTAGCATAAAGCTACCCTCTTACTAGCATCGAGCTAAGGAACTAGCGAATTTAGTGGCTAGCGAGCTAGCTAGTTAGCAAACAAGCTGAAACTTGATTTACAAGTCACTTTCTCAAAAAGATATGTTTAGGACCAGTTATTGCCCCACCAGCTTCTCAAAATTCCTGCTCAATTTTTGTATATACTTCAGAAGTAGTTTTGGGCTGTACGAAAGAAATATAACGGTTTTCATGACTTACCGCCACTTGGCTTTCGATCTCTTTTTGCCTGGTATAGTCAATCACAGCCGCATCCGGGGAGCTGTCCGTCACGTAAAAACCGACGTAGGGATGTAATGCAAGCTGGTAATTGTAGTTCTATTTTGAGTCAGTCGTTTGCATAACACTAGATGGCGGTGTAAAACTATTGTCATGACGCTGCACTCATCTAGCCGAAAAATATGCGGAACCAAAGAGAAAAGTAAGAACAAGACGAGGTGAGTTGTACACTCACATTAACCAAATCACTTTTTACTTAAATTGTGTATTTTTAGGACACTTTTCTAACAGTTTTATTTTACTACATTACCAATATTTGATATAGTAACTAAATGCTAAGTCAACTTTTCAAGTGCTAAACTATCCCTCCTTTAAAATATGCTGTAGTATATCTCATTAATGCAATAATAATAATAATAATAATAATAAAAACCTAAATGGAAACATAAGTGCTTAATGTGGTCTGTTTATTCTTGTTAATATTCACATTAGAGAACCTTTTTCTTAAACTGTGTCTATTTAATATTCCATCCATCTGTTTTCTTCTCCTTATCAAATTCAGGCTTGTGGAAGGGGGGCTGGAGCCTATCCCACAGGGGAAGCAGCAGCGTTCACATATTTAACTTAATGCAGGATCAGCCTCAGAATGTGTGTGACATCTATATCAGCATACAGAAGTTAAGCCAATGTGGGGTAGAGAGTAGAAGGGGTTAAATTGCTTTACACAGGGATGCATTGGCATTGTGGCTTCAGAGCAAGAAGGTTCTGGGTTTAAACCAAAGGTACAGCTAGTGTACCTTGCCCAAGCCGATGTGTGATGATTTGTCCTCTCACAGATGCAGAAAGACAGGATAGTTAACTCCATGCAACATCTGCTTATAAATTGTAGAATGTAGCTGGCATAATACACAAAGAACAGTAAATCGCATAGATACACAGCAATATGATGGTATATGTAATGTGGCTCAGTGGTAAAAGGAATCAGATTATTGTGATTATGTTGTTCATGCTTTAGTCAAACATTTTCTTAGTCCTCCTGGAGAGGAACGGTTACCAATGCTTTCCTCTCATCATGGTGAATTGTGGAATTCGCTACCGGGCTTCTTCACTGCCCATTTTTTTTTATTCCGCTCTCAAGACCAACCTCTTCTTTTTGACTTTCAACACAGTTTGAGATGTTTATTTTTTATGTTATTGTTTTATACATTTTGAATTGAATCTTGTATTGCATCTATGCTTTTATTTGTTAATAAAATGTATTAACACAAAAGAAAATACAACATACATATGTGCTTATAAACTGTAGAATTTAGCTGGTTTGATCCACAAAGAACTGTAAACCTCAGAAACATATGATGGTATAGGAAAATGTACCCCAAGGGTTAAAGGCTAATCCAAGAAATCAAATAATTTGCTTGTGAATCGGTTTATTCTGGTAATGAAATGCACAGAATTACAACATGGCTATTTAATTTTAACAAATACTTCTCTGTTGGAGCTTCTGCTCCATGACCCTGTATTTGTCAGAGAGAGACATCAGTTGAGCCAAGGATGATTTTTAAGTTCCTCCAGGGTTAGGCGGTCTTTATGGATCTGGTTCAGAGAACCTGACAGAAAATCCTTGCAGTCTTCACAGAAATAAAATAGAGGTGTCACATTTTTGTGTTCGTATAAATTTACATGTGGATGATCGATACAGACAAAGGCAAAGAAAACACAGAAAACCACATTTTCACTTCAAACGCAAATCGCAACAGGTTGGGGAATTAACAACTGGCTTACCGTCTGAAATGTCGCTACGTGTCCTAGATTTCGATTTGGTGGAGGTGTCTGGGAGGATGTAGTGCAACAGCTTATCCATCACAGTGCCTAGCTGCAAAACTGTGATGCAGTCTGCTGTATTCGCATTGGATTCATACAAGTCCAGAGTTGTCTCTGATATCCAGAGAAATATTATTAATGGTGAGGAATTCACATGGACACAAGATGCATGGACAGTCCAGGACATTTGAACACTGGGACTGATAACCTACCACTTCTTCTTCGAGTGACTGCTTCTGGAGTAAAAGTGGCTCCACATCCAAAATCAATGTATTTCACTTGTCGGCACTTTGAAAGATCAGCTGATACTTCAATCACAATGTTGTTTGCCTTAATATCCCGATGAAATACACCCCTGGAATGCATCTCAATAGCTGCATCTACCAGCCTTCTCATTATATTCTGACAAAGAAAAGAAAGGTATGTTCAAGCCACAAGCTTTGCATTATCCATGAAAGATTGCTATATATATTATCTCACAAAAGTTAGTAGACCCCTCAGATTTTTGTAAATATTTTATCTTTTCATGGGACAACATTGAAGATTTGGCACTTTGATACAATGTAAAGTAGTCAGTGTAGAGCTTGTATAACAGTGTAAATTTGCTGTAACCTCAATATAACTCAACATACAGCCATTAACGTCTGAACCGCTGGCAACAAAAGTGAGTACCCCCTAGATGAAAATGTCCAAATTGTGCCCGAAGTGTTAATATTTTGTTATTATTTTCCAACACTGCCTTAACTCTGTTGGCCATGGAGTTCTCTAGAGCTTCACAGCGTGCCACTAGACTCCTCGTACACTCCTCCATGATGACATCAGGGAGCCGGTGGATGTAAGAGACCTTGCGCTCCTCCACCTTCCATTTGCCCTACAGATGCTCAATAGGATTTAAGTCTGGAGACATGGTTGGCCAGTCAAGTACCTTTACCCTCAGTTTATTTAGCAAGGCACTGGTCTTTTTGGGAGTGTTTTGGGGTTGTTATCATGTTGGAGTACTGCCCTGTGGCCCAGTATCTGAAGGGGTGTTCTCACTTTTGTTGCAAGTGGTTTAGACATTAATGGCTGTACATTGAGTTATTTAGAGGAGACACCAAATTTACACTGTTTTACAAGCTGTACACTGATTATATTGTATGAAAGTGTCATATCTTCAATGTTGTCCCATGAAAAGATAGAACAAAATACGTACAAAAATGATGAGGGGTGTATTCACTTTTGTGAGATACTGTATTTCCTTCCTACCACTCACTTACCTTAACCTCACTCTCATGCAGAAACCTGTTTCTGCATTGCAGATACACATCCAAATCTATGTTTTTTTTCTGCCTTTCAAAGACCATAATAAGTTCGTTTACTGAGTCGAACCACTCCAGTAGTACTGGGGTAACATTGCTGCTTGTATTCTGTGGTCCTGCCCCAACTTTCATCAGCAATGCCACTTCCACGGGAACTTTGGTCATTTTATCATTAAGAAGCTTTAGAACCAGAGAAAATTTAGGTCAGTGTTCAGACAATGAATAATATGCCCCATGTGTTCAGGCAAGACATTTTCTTGACATGCTGTGAAATATTCGTGTTTCTCAACACAAATTTTCCAAAACAAAAAGCAAAAGTGTCAAGAGAAAGGACAAACATCGCTTACCATTGGTAGGCGGTCGACACGATTCTGAAAAACACGTTTTATAACAACCTGCATTACAGAGAAAATGTGGTTTAGAAAAAGCACATAGTTCACAGGATTTACTAGAAGAACTGTGAGGTACACATATAACAAGTCATACTCGGACATTGTCTTCTTTGCGTCTTCCAAAGTAGACAGTCCCGTAACCTCCTCCACCCAGCAGATCCAGCTCTTCATATTTTGATTCAAAGTCCTCTACAGAGACACAAAACAGACATGGGGGTCTTGATTATTGCATGTAAAACAGCCAACATTGGCTTAGTTTATCTACACATTTATACAGGCTTTGTTAGAATGTCCCTACTAATTATCAGATGAATACCAGCTAAGCTTGGAGCGTTTGGGAAGAAAACAGCCCTTTTACTAGCTGGAAAGGGGCTCTGTCATTGCATATGGGATTTCAGCATATTTTTACCTAGCCTATGACTGTTGTATGTGCTGGGTAAGGGGACATCAGTCTTGTAAATGGAGCGGCTGGACTCCTCCTTTGAGCTAGATGTTTTGCTCTTTTCATTGAGTGGCTCCTCAGTTTCATTGTGGCTAGATTTATGTTTGCCAGTCTTCTTTGTGAAAGCAGCTGCAAAAACGAAAAGCAATTAGACCTCTGAACTCTACACAGGGGCTCAGAGCTGATCAATAACAATAAAACAAAAGTAAATATCTCTGAATGTCTTACTTACACTTGTCCTCAGCGCAGTCTTTCCTCGTGCTGCTTTTGAATTGTCCATCTGGCTTCCTGTCCTCTATTCTGAAGAACCAGGGCTCAGTGTGGCCTTCTGTGGTTTGAAAAAAATATCAATTTGTTAATGTGATGTTAATGTTAATGTAAACAAAAAAAAATCAAGCAGGTAGACTTATCCCACCTAGATTATTATCACCACTCACAGCACGTGGAACAGTAACGGTTGGCCAAGATTTAAAAGACATTTTGACATTTCTTCAGATATTTTCTCTTTGCAGTAAACTCACTGTTGACATTTTGACTTTTCCAAGTTGTCTAGTTGGAACTATGATAGACCCTCTTTAAATAATGCTGTCATGACACCATAGAAGTCTAAACTTCTAATTTATGCTAATCCTGTCTCCGTGGCTACAGAATATCAAGTCAAATATTTCACTGTCTTGTGTCACCTTGTTATTTTTGGTTTCTTTTGATTCCATATGTCAGATCTTTTTGATTTTATCCTGATGTATTTTTATTTCTATGTTCAGCACTTTGGCCAGTGATTGATGTTTTCTAAAGTGCTTTTATAAAGTAAGTTGGTTGGCAAATGATTAAAGAGCAGGTTTGTGTAGATACACCCAGGAGAAGCAGCGAGTCTGTGACAGAACATAGAGGCAAACAACAATTCACTTTCACATTATCACTCTTGACCAAACTTTTCCAATATAGGCCTCTCATTCTAAAAATAGACCCGAAAATCTTCCCATATTGCACTTTCAATCAGTCTAACTGCAAATGAGGAAGGCTGTTCCCACATTTGACCATTTAAAGAGAGGTCTGCAGACTTAAATTTCTCTGCATACAAACAGACCATAAAAAACCCTGTCGTGTATCTTTTGGACCTCATCCTCTTTGATGAGCAGTAGTCTTTAAGCTCATATATCACATATTCACCTTCAGACAAGTCATTATTCCCACTAATCCAGTGCTTTCAGATCACTGCAGAAAGAAGCTAAAAAGAGGGATCACTTTAGACTGCTCCGTCTTACACCCCTGGAGATCTGCTGTTGATGTCACCACTTGTACACTGTGGCAGGTTAAAAGGCCAGCGGTGACCAACAACCGGACACTCGAGAACACAAAGAGGCACCAGTTTATTGCCTTTCCCAAGAGGTTCTGGCGTCACCGAAGCCTATAAAGGGAGAATTCCCACTGGGACCCCTACACCCACAGTCACCCTCCACCCCACCCCTTGCACCCCACTATTCTGCCAGGAGATTCCCCGGGACGTCTGCAGCATTTCCATGACTACAACCACTGACAGGAATGGGGGTGACTGTGTCAAGAGATGTAGCAAGAGGGAGAGAAAAATGGAGGGGTGACAAGAAGACAGCAAGAGCTGCAGCTGATGCAGACGAGGGATCTTGAAAGCAAATACATACTGAACAGACACATAATATATTTATAATTTAAAATAAAGAATATATACTGACAAGCACATTTCTCAGACAATAACAGTTTCACATCGCTATCTTTATTTATCTTCTGTCATTTACAAAACCATATAATACAGTGAATAACAACCACTGCTATTCAATAAATTTAGACTCTTTTGATATAAAATAAGCAAAATAATAATAACAATCCCCCAACAGCCTCTTCTTCAGTTTATAAAGTGCATCGTAATGATGAGGCTGAATATGAATAGTTCAATATTGTACCGAGTTCAGTTAGGACTGTAAGACAGCCAAGTTTGAGAACACCATGATCACTTAACAGAGAGGTCACAGTATTCACATTTGGATGTGTTCCTAAAAAAAAGAAAAAAAGAAAAAAGTGTTTTGTTCCATACAAGAGACTGAAACGGTTTGCCAAATTACACTTCTGGCAGCACACTTGTACATACAAGGCACAGAGTAGTGTTGCATTTTATTACTGTGACTTAAGTGTCAACCTGTTCTACAACTGGAGACAGAGTTTTCTTGTCCTATTGCCTGCAAAGGACACAAATGGGTGTAAATAGAGGTAGACTGTAGAAAATCCCCTATCCTGTTACTGGGTGAAACAAGAGATGAAGTATCCCTGATGCTCCCACCACACGGTCCTATTGCACATGTAGAAACCGAGCACTCAGACTACACATGCATGTCACACAAATCAATTTTTAATGAACTACAGCTGACAAAGAGCTCAAACAAACAATCACAAAACTGTAAAGACAGGAGAAGTTTGAGGAGGCACTTATTCATGTCCATCACCTCCACAGGGGCTGAGCAGCAGGAGCGGTGGAGGTGGCAGACCCCCGAGGCATTTTGGGCCCAGGTATCCTTGAAGCTGTTGGGATTTTAGAGCTAGCAGGAGTGGGGCTTGTGCTTGTCGTCTTGGCAGTTTTATTTCGGGCTGCCGATATGACAGCCGTACGTATGGTCTTAGCTGTGGCCGAGGATGGGCTGTGGGCAGTGCTAGGCTGACAGGGAACCTGAGACTCTGAGTTTGGGGCGAGGCGTTTGGAAACGCGGAGAGGAGTGCCTCTGATGAAAGTTGGCTGGGTGCTGCCAGAGCCCTTCTCTGGCACAGATCTGTCTGAAGTCCTGCGGGCCAGGGTGGGCTTCCCCGGAGCCTGCGCCTCACTTACAGTTCTCTCCCGTGTGCTGTTACTTCGCTTCACCTCAGCCGCTCGAGAAATAGGAGATGAACGCATTGACACACTACGAGGAGTAGCCAGGCGGGTAGGAGTTGATGAGTTTGTAGGGGGTGGGTTTCCACATGAAGAATCGGTTCTAGAGCGTACCCTGGGAATGCCCGTGCTACTGGAAGGGCCTGTGCGTGACACAAGTCCCCTCTTGGCTCCTATCCCACTGCGTACAGGGACCTTCATGGTTCGAGCCTCTTCCTTTGATGTCGGAGACGCTGGGGTCGACCCCTCTCGAAGGTCAACCTCCCTTTCTTTCCTCCACTTGGAGCAGAGGCTTGGTGTTGGTCGTGGGAGTGGGGAGCCTGGGGGTGACAAGGTGTCATAGGATCTAAGGCCTTTCACCAGAGTGTGGCACTCCAGCGTTTCACCGACACGAGAATATGACCTCCCCGTCTCCCTCTCGGTACTTGGCAACTCAGGATCCTCCTCTGGCTGTGACTGGCTGAACTCCGGTAAACTGGAGGGCATCCAAGTCTCCTCCGCAGGTGTGGACACCACATCTGTGTCTGTCCGGTTTGTTAAAACTCCATCAGGCAAACACGTCGCAGCACTTGGTTCAATAGAGGGTGCGTCTCTCATCTGTGGCTGCGACTGCTCCTCCACTGGAGCGCTGACAGATGACTGCAGTTTGGTCTCAGATCTGGAGTACCTATTGAGCCCAGTACTGTTGTCACTACAAGACTGTATTCCACTTGTATGAACAGATGGTTGTAATTCCTCATTGACACAAGAGCTGTTGGATTTTGAGTGAATAGGATGATTACTGGGCATTACCGGCAGGCCAAAATTCTGCCTGTAAGTGGAAGTTCTGCTTTTAACACACTGGGTTGGTGTGCTATGAGTAGAAGCAGAGTCTGTATAGGAACGGTTAACTAAAGCCATGTTTTCATGTGAAAAATCCACTTCTTTTTCAGTTAACTTGGATTGGTTTTGCCTCAGATAAGAAATACTCTCAGGTCCATGTTGTTTCACAACAAAGCCACTTTCATGCTGAGAATGACTAAATGTTGCTGCTTCAGTGTTTAATTTTGTTTCTTGGCTGTGCTGAGCCGTGCTCCCTCGGCCCAGGATGGGTCCTTGGTCAATGGGGGAACACATGCCATCAGTCTCTGGAGAGCTGCAGAGAACAGCAGAGGTCTCGTGGTCAGAGGAGCTGTTTGAGTGATAACTGGTTGATGTTGGGCTGCTGCCCAGCTCAGGGAAGCTCTTGAACACTGGTGAGTTGTGGAGATGGCTATCGTTGTGAGAGTGTTGGAGGTATCTGCGGGAATCAGAGCTTCTAAGACTACGACGGCTCCAAGTGTAGCTTAGATTCCTCTCTAGGAGTTTTTCCAGCTCATCCTGGCTCTCCTGACTGGGAGGCTCTCTGGCGAGGCTCAGGCTCAGGTCTAACCCAGTGCAAACGGCCAGAGAGCGCCGCTTTTCTGCCATCTCACGTTGGCGTTCCAGACGTTTCTGTTCTTTCAATTCACGTTCTGCATTTTCCTATGAAAAAATGAGAGAGAAAGGACAGTTGCTCACTCATCTTTAGCATACAGTTAAAGTTTCTATGACGCAATTTTCCTATCGACAGCTTCTAACCTGGACTGCTCTTTGGAAGCGGTGGCAAAACAAATGAAAGACCCTGCAAGCCTCCTCCAATTTAAAAGTGCTGTCATCTTCACAGAAAAACTCCACCAGAGCCTGACTCGACATCCTCATACCCTCCACCTCGTCCTCTGCCTCCTTCAGACGTTCTTCAGCCACCTGTAGATACATTTTACATGAACATATTCATTACCCCTTCAATTAAAGCCCCAAATCTTGAACTTGAGATAACCTGTCTCAAGTTGGAGACAGTCCATTTAAAAATCAAATTTTTTGCACACCTCCAGGAAAGGCTGTGTCTGCTTCTGAATCTCTGCCTCAGTCTGTATATTTGCCTTGAGGGTCGCAACTCTGCTTTTTAACTTGGCCAAGTCATCAAGCACAGACTCTTCACAAAACCTGCAAAAGGAGGAGAGGACAAATACATACATGCAATTATTTTGTGAACTGAACAGAAACAGGTGTATAAACTGTATGTCTCAACAAAGGGTGAATAATTAAAGACGGGAAATAAATGATTGCACATGATCGAAAGTGTCTAGGAATTTGTCATAAAGAAGACCTATTATGCTTTCCTCCTTCTCGTCATATATCCCCTTACAATGATGGATGCTCATAATAAACATGCCCAAAACTTCATATACAGAGGGTCAGAATCTGTGCAGGTAATTCCTGTGACCTTGAAGTTCAGGCTGCAGACTGCTTGGTAATGCTTAGACATTTTCTATACCTCTATCTTCTACACCTCTTCCCTCTATATGGTCACCCCAGGTGCCCAGCCACCCACTGTTCAAAACTTCAGTTTTTCAGGGGTAGCCAACCAGAAGAGCCTTAGCTTAAAGTGAAGGGGAAGAGAGCTAAAATGGCTCATTTCATGACAGCGTGTGAACTCAGTGGCTCCATCAAAGCCTAGCATAAGATAAGTAAGGATATTATAAGCTGAGAGTCATGTTAAACTACTCTAACCAGCAGGAATTAAAATCTGCAAATGAGAAAAACATGTCCCCTTTAAATATTCTAGCAAGAATGCAGGAGCAAGGGTGCAGGAATTGAGAGTCTCATAGAGATATTCATCTCTTAGCACCCAGCTGTAGTCACCAATTGAAATAAGAAAATGGTCAAAATGTCCAGCAGCTTAAGTAGTGGCCATCATACCCCACTATCAACCATGCATCTTTTGCTGACAGCTGGGTGTTTTGTTGTTTCGGTAGGGTGTTGGAGGTATTATTGTCATTAAGACTAATGATCATTCAGACTAAATAACAGTAAGATATAGAGTTGGGGAAAAAAAGACTGACCTGGAGGCGGAGCCAACATGACCTAGTTGGCTGGGAAATGACAGTAAACTCTGGTCTTTTTTCACAGCTTCCTGTGGAGACAAACACATGATTAATCAGCCATTGTTTCAAAGGAAGCAAAACATTATTTACCAATGGTGAGAAAAATCTGACGCTCTGCAAAGCAATCTGGTTTGAGGGCCTTCAACTACTTTTTTTTTTTTGAACCAACTGTACTTCTTCAACTGAAAATAGGTACTATATTTCACGGCATCTACATTTCAGATCGTACCATAGCAACAAAATGCAGCAAATTCATGCCTGGCTTGTTGGCTTTGGTGTCAGCCAGCTTCAGCAGCGATGAAATTCGAAAACCAGCAGCATTTCCTGAATATCCACCCTGAGAAGACACGCACAAGGTCAAAACAAAACACACGCACAACACGTGACAGCTTTAAACAAACAACGATTCAAAGCCCAGGTGCGCAGTCTGAGCGGCGCCTCTGAACACAAACCCAGACCACTAGCGTTTGGGTAACTGTAAACAGATTAAAAGAATCGAAAAGGAAATAAAGAAGCACTCACTGCGTTCATATAGTTCCCCGCTTTGAGGACCAGACGAAGGATGGAGTGTAATTCTGGGCAGCTCAGCAGTTCTAGGAGCGTAAAAGACAGATTTAATACTGTGCCTCACGGTTGAAGGAGTGTGAATGAAGCGGACATGAAGGGCATGAAATAAGTCAGCAACTTTGTTCTGACACTTAAATTGACTATTGCACTAAACCTTTATTTTAAAAAGTTGCTAGCAGCAGGTTACTCCTAAATCTTAAAGTATTTAGCATCCAGAATAAGTCATCTCATTTGCATCCTGACTCCTAGGATTTCTGCAAATACAAGCATTTAAAAAAGGGCAACAGGGTTCCCAGATCTTTATAGTGGCGGAGTACACAACTCCCTGCTGTTACTTTACCTCGGGCTGCTTCCCTCAGACATCTGGCTGCCACACACAGAGAGGTCACAGCAGGGTCAAACTCTTGCTGCAGGATCATGGCATCCAGACGAAGGCGAAAACTGGTGAAAGAGGGAAAAACGGGGGAACAGATTGATCAGTGGAGAGTGGTGATTGATGACAGGGACATCAGGCACTGGTTAAATAAGCAGTCGATCATCAGTGAAAATCAATTTGAAAATAGGAGTTAGGTTCTATTGGAATACTTTTTTTTGGTAAAAAACAAACAAACAAACAAACAAAACAAAACAAAACCCCCAAAACTGGGGGTTGATAAAGAGTGTACCTGGGGACTTCCACCAAAAGCAGCATGAAAAGATCAGGCTCTCCAAGCCAGCTCCGGTCCCCACTGAACTTCTTAAGGCGAGACTCCTGACAGAGAATAGAGGCTGGGTAAAGCTGCCAACATCCCATTAACAGTCAATTCCACTATCTCCTAGTGTGGTACTTCTCTAAGAAACACAGACCACATCACATGCAACATGGTGTAATGGCTAACTCTTGATCATTCTAACCAGAGCCAGATGATGAGTTAGCAGAGGGCTGGAGGAGAGGAAGAAGCTTGTCACTGTTGCGTTTGTATGCCAGAAAAGGCGCTTTACCTCCTCATTGTCAGGCAGCAATTTACAGAGCTCTGTGAGCTTCTCCGCTCCATAACGGCCTCCGGTGCCCTGCCTGATATCCTCGACTATCTCCTTAGCTGGCCTGCGGAAACACAACAGACACAATTCAGCATGACGTCATTTGCCAAGCAATGCTCGTTTCAAGTCAAGGTACAGCTACCCAAAAGAAATGAGCACAATCAGCTCCGGTTTTGCAATGATCGCACAATAAAAGAGGCTTATCCTGTTCTTATCAGTCCGAGTGTCACGGAGGGAGGGTCAGTTGACGCCACACTGGCGATGCAAAGCGGCATATCCACTGGGCAAATAAAATGCAGACATGCACAGACGACGGCTGAAGGACAACGGGGTGAAAGAGCAGAAACTGAGATGACTGGCTGTTTGATCTCTGTATTCCTTTCTGCAAGTGACACATCTGTCCTCCATTTCAGCAGTTTTCCCATTAGCCTCTCCCCAATTCCCACTACAGCACATCACAGGCACTAAAACTACAGTTTGCAGCCTTTATCCTCAAACAAACTCATCTCATTCATGGCTCAGCAGTCACATCCGAATCTTATTGTCTAACACCAACGGATAAAGATCAAACTATGAAAACATGTAAAAGCAGTGCATGAGGGGGAAAAAAGAAAAAAAAAGGGGGAAAAAAGGGACATCCATTTCTAAACAGAAAGAGCTTTTGTTAATTGCTCCAACAAAACCTATTGAAAAAAACGAAACAATCTAAATAAAAGAAGGAAATAATATTGAAGGGAGGGCTACTAAGACACTGATAATACAAAGACTTGATTTTGTCTACACTCCACCCACATTTGAGCAGTAGCTCTGTCTGTCTTCAGACAGAGGGCAAATAAACTTCCAACTAGACAGATGTTTGTGTACAGAAGAGGCTCTTTTCACATAATGGCTTCCCCTACATGTCTCAACAGATCTAGTTTAGAAAAGAAAAGGTTTTCAATTGAGTCTCTTGGAGGCATGACAACCCCTAAACTTGGCACGTCGTACTCCTGCAGTTCAAAGTACATGTAGTTCTGCTAAGTAGATATCGTTCGTTAGTTTCATTCCATTCCATTTCAGATGTTAAACTGTATCCAAATGTATTTACATGACTATGAAACCTCTCATTCACTGCAAGAAGTGCAGCTTTGTTTGAGCCAAGCAAACATGCTAATCAGGCTTTTAGATGAATATGACAAGCCACCAGTGGGGTCTCTCTCTGCAGGGGGGGGGGGGGGGGGGGTAGCTTTAAGATTAGACACTCTTTAAGGGCACCAGCAGGTGCCGACTCTGACTCCTAAGGCTAAAGCCAGCCGCTTGTTTACCACCCTCCTTCAAGATCCAAGCCAGCTGTTCAGGGTACACCACCTCCTCCTCCCTGACACCAGACATCCTCTCTCCTGACGAGGCTTCGCACTTTAACACAGACACCTGTCCACCTTTGACATATGGCCACTCTCTCCAGTTTAACCCAAGTCAAATACTGCTCCCTTGGGCACCGCTGTATGCATCCCACTTCAAACGGCCTCCAGTACTGGTGGCAGTTTGATGAAATGCAGAGAAAAGGCCTAGCTGTTGGCGCTGCAACTAAAAACATTATTCATGCAATACAATTTACTTTCTCAGCTACTGTTTAACCTCTGAGATGTCAACACATTGTAAGAAAAATCACCATATGCTTTGAACTAAAATGGACAAGGACTTCTCCAGCCGACAGCCCAAACCACAAAGAATATCAAGTATATAAAGTGATATGAAACAGGAAATAAATGACAGTACCCCCACAACTTTGATAAAGTGGGACAGCCAACAAACTTAGGTGCCTCTGTGATGTAAAATTGGTTGGTTCATTGACAAGAATATTAGGCAGTCTGCCAGAAGTTATTCTTAGGCCCTTATCTATTTTATGATGCACAAGAAAATCTCCAACTTAGATCCTTTTTGCCCTTAGCTGCTGTAAACAGGTTGATTCCTGCATCAGGCAGAGCTCTCGTCACATCTCCTTAAACTGATAAGTGCCAATTAGGAGATATGAACAGACTACTGCTGTACTTGTTAAACCACACTGACTGCCTGATAACTTCCACTTTGCTTTTAAAATTATTACTTTGAAAAAGGCCAAATTAATCCCTTATGTAAAACGGTCTGCCTATTGAGATTAGACTGGCTACATCATTAGAGTCCCTTGAACCTCTTCTTAAAATATCACAAAGGCCTTTATGAATGTTTGCTCTGTAGCTGATTTCTATGCTCCTTATCTTCTTTCCTTCTGACCCGTTTTGTTTTATTTATGATATGTGCTTCTTTAATGACTTTTTTTCCCATGACCTCTTTTTGCTCTTTCTGTGAACCAACTGAAACATTTCAACAGTGAGAATTTCTTAGGCTTACATTTTGAACTGACGTAGAAATATTCCAATGTTCATACTGCGTTTGGAGTCCAATAAGGAGATCTGTTTAGAAAAAAAAGAAAAGAAAAAGAGGACAAAAAGCAAAGGACACATTGTGAGAGCAAGAAAAAAAAAAAAAAAAAAAAAGAGCCAAATATTTTTTAAAACTGTCTCATCATCTACATGATCTTACCTCCTCTGAGCTATCCTGAGGGGATCTGCAGCGCAGCAGTGAAGAGCGCCGTCTCAGGGTGCTGGTTCGGTCCCGAGGCTTACTGTCCTTCTGACCAAACAGCTCATCCAGAGAATGGAGGTCTATGGGGAACTCATCTTCATCTGGGGCCGCCCCACTCCACACGCTCTTTCTCCCCTCCACCTTCTCTTTGGGGATTCGCTCCCAGTTCAGCTTCCTCAGCCGGCTCCGACGAGCGCTATCCGCCCGGCTTAAAGGTGAGGAGGAGGAAGAGGTGGAAGCCGTGGGGGGAGGTGGGGGAGGAGGCGGCGGTGGTGGTGGAGGTGGAGGTGCTAGAGGAGGCGGTGGAGGAGCGACCAGCGCCGCACGCGGCTCCATGGTCGTCACTTCCGCAGCGGCAGGAAGGGCAGGCTGTGTTCCATGAAAGGCACGAGATTCCTTGATGGCCACACTCAGGTTGATGTGCATAGAGGCAGCCGGGCTGTTTGAGGGAGGGTCAGTCTGACTTTCTTCCAGTGATCTCTTGTCCAAAGGTCAAGCAATAACCCCAGTCTAGGAAACAAAGCGGCAACAACAACAACAAAAAAATCTTATCTCAGACATTATTGAAAGCAGAAACAGTCGGTGTAGAGTTTTGCAACTGAAAACCGGTCAGTCAGCTTCCAACTAGGCCAGTGAGCTCCCATGACTTCAGCCTTACAACTGGTACGAGCTAAAAATCTAAGCCCAAGTTCAACTTTCAATGAAAGTTCAAGGCATTTTTTTGGGAAAGCATTAGCTGGGCAGGATGAGCTCTTCCCCCTCTGCGACCTGTTTGAACAGCTTGTCCCATCCTGTTCAGTTTCACCTCACTGAATGCGCGCGCGCACACACCTCCACACCGCCTTTTCCTCTTCTAATTAGAAAATATGGAGACCGGTGAGGTAAGACGCACAGTTAACCACAAAGCCCAGAAATAAATGCTCTGCCAGCTTCTTACGTATTCCTTCTTCGCTTTGGGGAGGGCATCATCTGAAAGTGGGTTGAACACGCTTGCACCAGCAGGTTTTTAAGCAGGATTAGTAATGCAACTGAGAATGACTCAGAAGTTTCAAAAGTCTGGGTTCAAGGGAAACGCTTTAATCTTTACACGGCTTTGGATTTGGGGGGAAAAAAAACACACATCCTCTCGTCATTTCTCGCGTTCTCCAAATGAATTATAAGGTTTGGCAAACTTTTTTCACGGACGCGCTTGATTTCCAGTCTGTTCCACTGCATACCGCGCGGGCGCGCTGCACAAACCGGTAATCTCAGTCTCCATCATTTAATGAGATATTCATCTTGACAAGCGAAAATATTATCTGACAAATCGTGTTGCCCAAGAACTCGTGGGAGGATGAAATGTTACATGGAAAGTAAGCTTTGTTTTTCTACATCAACGCAATAGCATCCGTTACTTTTTCATAAGAACGCTCTTAAAAAAGAAAAACATTTTTTAAGTTTCAAAAGATTTCTACTGTTGACATTTAGTGCATCATTTTTTTATAACCTGGTAGTTTATCTCTGTTATTTTTGCGTAGATCTAACTTAAGAAAAATCGGATAAACATTCACTTCATGTTGCCCGACAGTGTTCCAATTATTTAACGCGTCTGATTCTGGTCCTAATCAGGTTTACTTACCTGCAGTTTCCGGCCACAGTTTCCAGTGAAGTTGTTTAAAAAAAAAAAACTCCAACAAGAGCCACAGCTAGAAACATCGAGGTCTAATTTTTTTTTAACATATATACATTTTTTCCCATGTCGTTTTTGTCCCGGTAACTTGTACCACTCCACTCGCTGCACTCCTCTTGTCTTTCCAAACTTGCAGGGAAACTTCTACACTGCACGACGCGAACGCGCAGGCGCACGCCCCCCACACTGATATGCCTTTATTGTATCCTCCCAGTTTTCCCATGGGCGGATTTAGGGTTTTTCAGGTTGGCGCAAACTCTTTATTAGATCATCTTTAATCCACTTTCAGATTTTACAGATCCTGCAATGGCGATAAATTTATGAAATGCTTACAGTTTTGGAAAGGATTCAATAAGGGTGTTAATATCTTAAACAAAATCAATAACTCAAAGCCTTAACCTCACATATCACTTTAATCTTTCTTTTATTGGACTTAATACCTCAGTGGCTTTGTCTACAAAGTCCGCATAAGATTGCACACGGCACCTTGTATTATGTCAGGAGCCCTGCCGAAAACTTGATAAGTGTCTATTTCAGAAAAATCATTAATGTGGGCAAGACCTCTGATGTGGGAATTGTGCAGAAAGGCTTGATCGTGCTTTGGGAAAGCTTGTGGGGGGGGGGGGGGGGGGGGGGTTCAGAGCCTGAGAGTGGGACCAAAGGTCCATCAGACCTGGGAATTATGTCTGTATCTCTTCCCCAAAGCACGGACGGAGCTTATAGGTGAAAGCCAAGAGGCTAGATGTCCCTGTGGTGTGCTGAAATGGCCTAGGTGCTTGGATGTGGACTCATAACACCGACCTTTCATCTAAGGTGCTGGAGCACCCTGGCCCATGTCACCTGGTTATCCTGAGTCCGGCTCAGGTAGCCCCTCTCAGAGGCCACGCTGACAGGCACTCTTCATCACTTCTGGGGCTGTGGTAATTAGGAGGTTACGACCCCAGAGATCTGTCCATTGTTGTGCCTGAGCAGCAGAGCATGTTGTAGTGTACCGTGCCAGAATAAACCTCTCTCAGGAACTTCACTTTCTATTCAATAACTCACTTGTCAGAGTACAGTGTATTTCCCAGAATACAAGGAAATGCCACTGTTAAGAGACAGAAGCTTTATAGTCCATAAAGAGTCTGAACAATCCGGCACAATTCCACATATTCTGACAGGATTCATGCAACACAGCCAGTGTGACAGCAATTAATGAATAGTAAGGAGTTAACTTGGCTTCCCTTGCATTCTCCACCATTGCAAGGAGACAAAACAGCGTGTGATGTGTACAGGCCCACTTCCAGCCGGTCCTCTTTGCATAACAGTGAGCTTCGTAGCCTGTGCTTCTCTTGGTCTATTCTTCAGTGAGTCAATGCGTATGTTCATGTGCAAGATTTGTGTGTGAGCCTGTGTAAGTAATCAGTGCATTCAAGTTAACCAGCCCTTTGCAACATAGAAGAGCGTGTAACAGAAGTGTTTTTCTTCATCAATACTTCTCTGATGTCTTTCTGATGCTTTACCCTGAGTGGAAAAAATGAGGCCCAACACATGAGAAGCCAGTGCCAACTACCCCGTCGCTCAGCCTTTAGTTTAGTGGGGTCGTTGCAGCCATGCAGCAAGTGTTAGTCCTTCGCCATCTCTCCCTCTTAATCTCTCTTTGAAGTCTCAGGGGGGTTATGTAAAGGTGAAGGCTTTTAGCTGCCCACTCCCCTACTGTATACAAGTATGCATTATAGATGAAGTGTTGACACTAAACCTAAATAATGAGAGGTGCACACACAGAGATAAAAGCACAAAAAAATGCTTTACAGTACTTTAGGAATGGTGATTTCTTTCTATCTATAGACCTCTGTTGCAGTTTTTCACACTTCAGAAATTAATCCGGATGTCAAGAAATCAATATGCACACACGCACGCACACACACACACACACACACCAGATGCCCTAGTTATTAAGTGTGCAAAAGTGGCAGTAAAACTGTTCCATGTGAAACTATTGATATCGCCGTATGGGGTCTTAGTGTTATTCTGCCTCTGGTGAGTCTGGTCTCCCTCCTGGGGTCCTGGCAATTTCCATGGCGAAGTAAATAGGTCAGTGTGACTGTGGCTCTGCGGGAGTACTAAACACATGCACAGACATGGCGTGCCTATGTGTGCATGAGAAAACTGCACGTGGATACACACACCTGGGTCAGAGCCCATTTGGTTTGGGGAGGTACTTCTAATCAAACCCAGCTTCCTTAGATCCTTCTTGGTTTTCCAGCTGCACTCAGATCACGTGCAGTGACCGCAGTCTCTGGCTTTGGTCAGGCCGCTTGATAAGGAGAGACAGGAAAAGACAGACAGCACACATACATTGTGATTGTCTACCTCCCTTTTCCTTAATTATTTTTCACATAAACACATGTGTGCAGGCATGACCTATTACACTACATTGCTGCTTCATACATGAGACCTTAGACTGTATTCATCCCCACTTATAGATAATAACAGAAGACACAAAGAGAGGCTTACACACACACACACACTGCTGCACAGTGTAACTTTAAAGGTTCACAGACAGGCCGTTAGACAATGATACAAACATCATGGAGACAGAAAGAAAAGAGGCTGTGTGAGTCAACCTTGTGGGGAAAGAAAAGCATGCAATGACGAGAGATCTGTGGAAGCTTTCACTTTCTTTCTTTTTTTTTTAGTTTTCCTCTTTTTGCCAAAGCAAACACATCTGTGTTTTACTCTGTAGACTGATTTTGCAGAAACTGCTATGAACTGACTAAAAGACAAGCGGTGTGACTGAACCCCGTAGAAAGAGGCTTGTGGATGTGCCTGTGTGTGTATTTAAATTAAACTCAGCAGGGTGGAATGGAAGGGGAGACTAAGGTGCTTGTGGTCAGATGTCCTTGGGGTGTGTATGGGGGTGGGAGGGTCAGCTTTGTTAGTCTTTGCACATCTGGCCACTAGAGCCACTTCCGACTCCAATTAGGATTTCCTGAGACTCAATAAAGGGGATTATTGGCCTGAAAAAACACTCGGACAGACTCTCCCACCCTCCATTGCCTTCCTGCCCCAGCTGCTATGGTCATTACGCTAGTCAGAAATACAGTCGCACTCCACTAGCAGTTCACAATGGCACGGTGACATACAGCGACATAGACAAATCAGTCCTTTTCTTCCCCTTCTTTTCTTCTTATCCCTCTTTCTGTTTTTTACGAGATGTAGTAAGACTTTTATATTTGATCGCTGCTTTACAGTCTTCTCATGTGTAAAACAAGTCAAGCGCTTCATAAATGTCATTGAAGGAATGGAAAATAAATTTCTCCCTAACTGGTTTCATGAGCTGCCCGCAAGAGTCTGGATACACTAAGCTGTGGTCAAAGCCCCGCAGCAGAGTGCAGGGGAGTTGGGGTGCAGTGATAGGGGGTCCCGAGCAGCTGCTTGTGTGGCAAGACAGTTAATATTCAAAGGGCTGAGTCTGTCGTAAAGAAGTCACTAAATAGAGGTTGACAAAGCGCGTCGGACAAACAAAGACTTCGCCCTAAGTAGGCTGTGTATATAGCATGAAGGGCAATGAACGGATGAGTTTTGCCGGGGTGGTCATGTATGGAGTCTATAGTGAGTTTCAAAGCAGGGCCCCCTGCTCTTCATCCACCACCATCACAGTTAACTCCAAACTCAACCAAACACAGTGCTCTGACTCTAATTATCATTGTTATTATTATTATAATTAGTATCAAAATCAATTTATTGCCAAATGTTGAGCAGGTTTACAACATTAGGAAATTGCTGCGGTACTTAGTGCAAACATACTGTTATACAACTCTTAAATAGACATAAAAATAAGAATTAAAAGTGCTAAGAGGATAGATATGTACATGAGTGCAGGTGGTGATCAGTGCCAAACATGGAATGATGCAGTGAACACAGTGTAGGGTCATGTGTTAGTGGTGGGAACAGTCATATGGTTATTAGTAGTAGTAGTAGTAGTAGTAGTATTTTTGGAAGACTAAATCATTGTGTGTGTTTTTTTGTTCATGCATGAGCTTTTACTTTGCCTTTGTTTGCAAAAACCACCCAACATTCAGACAAATTCTACATTCTTTCCTTTGGTTTCCATTGGCGTACCGGTTGTAGTGTGTACGTGCTTGATGTGGAGTAAAACTTGGCAAATTCTCTTCTACATCACCACAAACCATGCATGTACACAGACATACACATAGACAGTCACTTCAACTATCTAAACCTAATTATTCCCCCCACCTCCGTCTCTCTGTGCCAGCCAGTGATGTCACCCATTAAGAGACACTGGGGCTGTTGGCTTGGTGCCCAAGGGCGGCCATGCAGGAGGAGAGGAGAGGATGAACCCCAAGAGTTTGGCTAGATCTTGTATTGGGGTTGCAGGGATTAACAAGTCTGCTTTGCTGCTGAACCCGCACAACCCAGCCTCCTACTTTCTGCTTCTTCACTGTCTCTAAAAGACATTTAACCAACGCATTTAAAAGCTGAAAAGAAAACATGGAGGAGCTATGAGGGCCAGGTCCCAGGGGGACTCCCTCTGGGATTAACCTAGCTGCTACTCTGTTCCCATCATTTCAAATGGCATTCACTGGGCCTGTACTGAAGCCTATTCATCCTGTCTAAATTGTTGCATAACAATGCGTCCTGCCTTTTCCTGCAGTGCCGGAGTTGTTAGTAAAATAAGGGACCCTTGGGCCCCAGAACTGCTGAGCCAAGGCCCAGTTTCTTGTGTTGTGGGGGGAACCTTTGGAGCCTGGAGCTGTTGTGTGAGTGACTGGACATTTGGGGCACACGTCATAAGAGGGGGAGGTTTAATGAGTGGCATACTAATTGTGCTCTCGCTTAAAGAAATTGCTCATCATTTCAGGGAACTCACTGAGTTGCTTTCCAGCTAGATTATAAGATCTATAGCACCCTGATATCATTCTCTTCTGTGGAAGGTCTGGAGCACACACTGGTTCAAGAGCTCAGATATCTGAAGTGAGTTTGAATTGAGGTGCTTTGTGCACCTGATTAGTGCAATTCTGGGTCCCTTCCACCAGGAAACCAATCAGAAATGAGCTTGAATAATAAAACAGCAGTGTGTGTATTTATTGTACAGATTAAACAAACAAAGTTTAATCAGTGGGCTTAAGAGGTGATTTAGAGGAGATTGGGGGCAGATTTTCCTATTTTCAGACAGAGGTAGATTAGCTGTTGCCCCCGTTTTTCTGTTTCTAGCCTTATGCTGCTGTTGGGATAAGGTAGCGACATAAAAAAAAAGATGAAGGAGACATGGAAGTGCAAAAAACGGCATCTCCTTAAACTGCCACTCAAGCCTGCTTTCAAAGTATTATATAAAAGTTGGACAGTGACAGTGATGTCGCCCATTGGTTTGAGCATTTTTGCTTTCATCATGCTGGTGATTTGAAATCTTATGTAACAACCAGGGAGTCAATATCACTGTGAAACTGCATGCTCATTGGCTAAAGATTTGCTAATCACACCTTGTTAGCCAGTGATCATACACTGAATAATTCGCCTTTTTGAAACTGACATTGACTAAATTTTACAAAATGTATTTAATGTTTTATTCAGCATGACCCGAAATGTGCGACTGAGCCCATTAACTCATCCAATAAGTGTTTACAGGGCTTAGGGCAGAGGGCAGTTTTCCTGTGGACTTCTAAAGGACTCAAGTCTTTTTTGCAATCGCAGATGTCGCCCCCTGGTGGCCATTAAAGATGACAGGCTGTCTATCCCCATATCCTCATCCTAAAAAGAAAAACGTTATACCAGAAAAAGTACATTATTTTTCTTCATTGCTAATTTCTCCCCTTTGTGGCAGTTCTAGGGCATAATTAGAATTTTTGCATTGAAATTTGCCCACTCAGACTGACTGAAGCAACTATGCCTCATGCTGCTAAGTTGAGCCACTGGACTGGCTCAACCATTTTTATGCATTTTTTTTTTCTTTTAAATTACATTAAATAAATGCTAGGGCTGTCTTTGTGGCTGATTACACTAACCTCCCATCTGAGAAATCTATGCTCAAGGAAAAATTCTAGCAATTTCTGTTATATCTTAATAACTCATCAGTGTGATGCAACCCATGGACAAAACTTGCTAGTTGCCAAAATTTCCAACTATTCCTTCAAGAATTGGTTGATAGGATTAAGTTCTCTCTGACATGTAGGCCTGGCTCATCTGGTCATTTTAACCCTGATAAAATCTACCATTATCATGTTCAGTCGTAGTTAATTGTGCTCTTGAAAAAACAAGACGGTCTCAAACGCATTAGTGGGGAGGAACACAATAAACTTAATGTGGGTCAGATTAATGGGCAGGCAGCATGGGGTTATTCTGCTCTTTGGAAATCACGTGCAAACCCTCTCTCCCTTCCTTCCTCTCTCCCTCGCCAACACATGGAGATCTGGCATGTTTGGCAGCAGTAGAAAAGAGAGCAAACAAAGGGATGAGTGACCAATGCAGTGGCGATGGCCAGCTGAGTTATTTGGTCAAAACCCAGTAAAATGGAAGGACAGACTGTTGCTAGGCTGTGTTGTGAGGAAGAGAGAGCACTCTGGCTGAGCTCATTGAAAAGAACCAGCCCTCTGTTTACTCACACAGATATACCACTTTAGAAGCACTGCGATTACCACCAATTAGTATTATTGCCCACTATTACCTCTTATCACCATCTTTGAGCCTTTATTAGCCACTCAACTTGCGGAAAGAGATCTAATGGCCTTGAAGAAGGTACAGGGGAATCTAAACAGCATGAGTGAAGAATGGAACAGTAACATTTTACATTGAAATTTACTATTGGGTAAGTATCTGGAAATGCACGGCCTCTTTGCTGAAAACTCTGTTTTTGCAGTTACATAACTTCCATTGTTACTCACTCAAACATAACACCCTCCACACCCTTTTCGAACTGCCTCCTATATTATCCCAATTCAAAAAGCTCAGTTTGTATTGATGTGTTTGTGTGCACTCTATACTTGACTTCACTGCTTTAGAAAATGTGAAAGTGGTTCGCTTTAACGTATTCTCCAGTCAAAGGCTTGAACAACATGTCAACAGAAAGGCCTCTCTGTCTTTAACAAACAAAGGCTTACACACCAAACCACATAAAACTCATTCCTATATACTGCTCGCACACTTCTCACTGCAGTGGATTGTAAACATAAATAGTCAAAACCTGAGGATCCACAGGGAAATACCAAGCCATGAGGGCCACATTCATTTTAAGAGTGGACAGCTTTGGCTTTTGCACGGCTGTGAAATATGAACGTTCATTTTTCAATATGACAAAGAACCAAAACTGCTACTTGTTCAGAAAATAGTGAACCACCTCTAATAAATGACAAAGTGAATATCCTTGGTGGCAAGTCTTGTGCATGTGTAGAAAGGTTGATGCAGTGTGTCATGGAGATTCAAAATTATCCAAAAGCATTTTCCATAATGATGAACACTTGTTTTTCCACATATACAATATAACAGCCTTTGATACTTCCTTGACACATTACATTTGCTACTAAAAATAGCAAAGAACATTAGATTTTGGTGTCCGGCTGAAGCACCGTCCTCATCCTTACGGGAAAATACTGCAGTGAGTATGTGCCTCTGAAAAAAAGTGAGAGAATGCCAGAAATGATTGAAAATCAGTTGAAGTTATCAGCTGTAAATCACTGCTGTGTACACAAGAGAAGTATTGCCCACCCCAGAAAAAAGGTTAGAAAAACAGATCCATGTATCGCTCACGTGTACACCGCTGAGGCCTCCCTCTATGTTGTGAGAACTCAGAGTGGGGCCTCCGAAGTAAGAAAGACTCAAAGGATTATCCCCGGCTCGGCCTAAACAAGATATAGAAGAAGGATGAAGCAAAGCAGAGGGGGGTAAAACAAGGAATACATTAAAATATGTGTGTTGAATCCCTAGAGGCCAATGTCTTGTTTGAAGAGCCCTCAGGTTAAGGTTAGAGGTCGCAGGTTAGGTTCAGAGGTTATCAGAAGCTGTTTGGGGTTAACTATAGCTGTCTGTGTAGAAGAGCACTCCGTGGTTAAAGCGATTAACCCCCTGAAGGTATTCGGGGTTAAAACTGGAGTGCAGGCCCATATCGACCCAGCAGACATAAACAGAGTGTATGCTACACACCAGCAGGCTCGCCGGGGATAGTATCCCTGGACTCTCTGGGTGTGGCTGAATCCAGAGCTGGCATGTGAGAGGAAATCAGTGGGGAGTGGAGGTGTTGAACCCTGTCATCCTGTTGTTTCTGGTCACACCTGCCTGTTGGTACTAAAGATTGTAAAGAATCAACAGGAGATGCTGTGTCTGTGTATGGTGAGAGCAGTGAAACGTAGCAAAGAGGAACCTTTTTTAATTATATAGTTTAACCAAAGTATGACATGGAAACAACTCATTTTTGACCGGCCTGGGGGCTTTGAAGAGTCCATAGAGCTACAAGAGACACCGCAATCTAGACAGACACACACTTACGTGAACAATGATGGCAAGGCTGTTATTTAACGCCTCCCTCATTCAGCCGGGGGATTCACTAGAGTGCTTTCCTAATGGTCTTCCAACTGTGGCCCGAGCAAAAGGTATAGAGGAGGAGGAGAAGAGTGAGGCAATAAATTTAGAGACAGCTTGATTCTTCTCTTTGGCATAGCTCCAGACACAACTTTTTTTTCTTTGTGTTGAAAAAGTCTGGACCATGTGCACATTGCACTTGAATGGAGCTCAAGCTTGTTGTCAGAAAGCCTTTTTCAGGGCCTCTACACATTACACTCCACTCATAGCAAATCTGTCCATGTAAAACATCCCTCTTAGCTTGGTCTTGGCATCATCACTGTTTTTGTCCTCATTGAGAGCCCCACAGTTAATTCTGTGTATCACAGCCTGATCTCATTCAGCTCCAGTAACTCGGCGAGGAGTCCCATCTCAGACATGGCAGCGATAATGCCCACTTCTTGTAATCAAGCATGAACAAAGCATGCCTGATTACTTCCATACAGTAGAGCACAGTGACAATATAGGCATCAAAGTAGAGGAGGGTGCCACTTATATGGCACATCAGGGCTGTAGCCTGGGCACAGATCTGGGCATGAAGTGGCTCTTTTAATGTGTGGGCTCTTTGAACCGTGACTGACATGGAGATTGCTTTGAAGTGCAGTTTGGTGAGCCCTCACAGATCTCACAAACACGCCCTCATACTTAAACTACCTAACTGGTTGATCATCACTGACCTACTGTATGTGTCTGCAGAAACAACATACACAGTGTTAGCACTTCTAATGCCTGATTTAGACCTCTGCAGGAAATCCACTGGAAACCCCTTTTAACCCTGTGGCATAACCCTCCACGTCATTCAGTTGTTGTGGGCTGCGTCAACCCAACTTATAGTTACATTTCTCAGGAGGTGCATGTCAGGTTACGTGGACAGCAGAGGGTTCAGAGGGGTTTGTGGTTATGTCAGATGTTACGGCATAGAAGTCTAGATCAGGTAGATATGCATTCAGAGGTAGTTTGAGGGAAGACTGCTTTTAGGCCTAGCTCACTATTTAATTACTTTTGTTTTCAGGTAGATTTTTGGTTTGCAGTGTTAGCCCCTTAACAGTTAGTGTATAGAATAGAACACAATAGCCCTTTACTGTCAGTGTGCATGTACAGTGAAACTGTGGGTGCTCCACACCAACTTTGTAAGAATAAAGTATAAATAGTAGGACAATAGGAATAAATAACAAACAAGATCATATTTAAAAAATATATATTTTTGAAATTTCTGCATCATCAATGTGATTTTTTCCCCCTGAAAAACCTGAATAAATTGCAAAAAAGAATTAAAAAAAAGCCAGATGTAGCAAATATGACACAAATAAAAACTCATATATGCAAAATCAATATTTAATTAATTTTTTAGGCTCTAAAGGGTCAAAGGGTTACACACACCAACTTCTTTTCTTGCCAACATGGTGATGAGTCCTGCCCTCATGCCTTTCAGAAATATTTTACATGCATTCTCCTACTTAGCACAAGAGGCTGTCTGTGTAAACAGTGGCCTTTTCAATGCTCTTCAAAAGAAATCGACCACCATGTTGTTTTTCAGGGTCAGACTGGCTCTCACACGGAGAAACATGGAGGACTTTAATTTTCTCCGATCAAAGTGAGCTGTATAGAGGAAAGGCTTAAACGAGGAATTGAAATGACGTGTTTGAGTCTCAGCTTTAATTCTTGGCCAATTTTCCCACCAGGTGCTCTTGGGGAGGAGGGGGGAGTATCGCCAGTACTGCAGGCGATATAATAACACAGTGCTGCCATAAAAATAACAGATAAGCTAAGGGTATTCATTAAAGCTAACGGCACTGTAGTCTGTTGTGCAGTGTTGTTGTTTAAAAGAAATGCAGTGGTGACGTAATGTTTTTTGTCGTTGTTGTTGTTTGATTTGGGAAACCGAGCTGAAAAATTGCACTGTCACATACATTTAAATGACGTACGCACACTCATTCATCCTGTTGTCCACGCTCCACTCCAATTTCCCAGGTGCACCGGGCAGGTCTTAACCAAGCAATGATAATTATGAGCTAGTTGGTTTCTGCATTGTGTATCAAACAAAGGGGATTTGCTCCAAACTAAGGTCATGCTAAAAAAACAGGCCTGCGCACATTGCACATAAGCCTGGGTGTCTGAATTGCTGGTTATGTCACTACGTCATTTCTTTTTTTCTTCTTTTCTTCTCTCTCTCCATATTAATCATATCAAAAATAGTGGCGTAACAACAGTAACCACAGGCCAAGCAATAATAGTGCTTTACAAATAGTAAAAACTATCATTAAATATAAGGCACATGCAAAATTATTAATAACTAGCATTTATTTCAAGGGTTAAGAAATACTGTTTTCTCTGCACAAGAATGTTTTTTCTGGATCCACACACCTTTGGTGTCCTTCTCACTCTGTATGGATTAGCAAATGGTTTGTTTCTGTGGTTATAGACACCCAGCCCTAAAAGCCTTTATTCACACTGTTCTTGTACAGCCAGACATGAAAGTCACCCAACCAGACTGCAAACATAACAACAGCTACGCTCTCCATTGTCCCTAAAGCTAAGTGTCTCTCTCTATTTTGTTTTGGACTGAAAATTGCCACACTTCAAAGCAAGTAAGCATTTGGGTCAAAATTTGTTATCAGATTTTCCAAGCTGTTGTTGACATATTAAATTCTCATTTCGAGTTGCTGGAACAGCCGACATCCTTCAGACTTTATTTGGTTGTGTTTCTCTTACTTTGAGCAGAAAAATAATGGCCTTTATCTGGAATAAACATGCTCACTTATTAGCTGATTCTGAGCCAAAACCCATTTCTTGTTCACTTCCCCCCTTGTGGGTGCTGGGCTCTCTTCCAGTGTTGAACTTTCACAGCCTCAACAACAATATGAGAACAGAGACAATAAAAATGAGCATCTGCATTACTTTCTGCACTGAATGTTTTGGATTCAAACAGGAATCCCACCTCGTACACGCAATCTGCTGAAAACTGTCACCATGTCTTGTTGTGGCAAATATGTTGAAAGTGAGTTGAAAACAAGTTTTCAGAAAACAATCAGTGACATCACAGTACCTACATCTGTCTTTTCAATCAGTCTAATCCAGGGGTAGGCAACTCCAGGCCTTGAGGGCCGGTGTCCTGCAGGTTTTAGATATCACCTTGGGTCAACACACCTGAATCAAATGATTAGTTCATTACCAGGCCTCTGGAGAACTTCAAGACATGTTGAGGAGGTAATTTGGCCATTTGAATCAGCTGTGTTGGATCAAGGACACATCTAAAACCTGCAGGACACTGGCACTCGAGGCCTGGAGTTGCCTACCCCTGGTCTAATTAGTACAACTCATTATTCAGTAGCAGGTAGAACCAACTACAGCAATAGCTTTAATTTTTATGTATGACTTTATCACTCTTCATGAAAACATTGCTTCAGTTGATTGAGGTTTGTGGGTATTCTCTTAAGTGCCGACTACAGCATTTCAATCAGGCTGAGGTCTGGCTTTGATCAAGCCACTCCAGCACCTTGATCTTTTTTTTTGTTTCCTTTTTCAGTAACTCTGCTGTTCTTGGAATCATTGTCCTGTCGCATGACACAATTTCTTCCAAGCTTTAGCTGTCAGGCAGATAGCCTCACGTTTGAAACACAGTTGTTTCAATGACTGCAAGGTACCCAGGTCCTGTTGCTGTAACACAAACCAAAATAATCACCCCTCCACCACCGTGTTTGACACCTGGTGTGAAGTGTTTCTGCTATGCTGTGTTTGCTGCTGTTCATTATAGGCAAAGAGCTCCAAAGAGTTCCAGAAGTCTTGTGATTTCTTCAGATGCAACTTTGTAAGCAGTGCTGGCAGAAAGAAGAGACTTTCTCCTGACAAGCATTCCAAACGAATGGCTGTGGCTCAGGTGGTAGAGCAGATCAGCTACTGATTGGAAGGTTGGTGGTTTGATCCTTGGCTTCCCCAGTTTGCATGCCAAATATCCTTGGGCAAGATACTAACCCCAAGTTGCCCGTTGGAGTGTGAACGTATCGGAGGGCAACTTGAACGTAGATTAGTTTGCATTTGTGTTTAGAAGTGCTTGTGAATGGGAGAATGAGGCATGTTGTATAGAGTGCTTTGAGTACTCCAGGAGAGTAGAAAAGCGCTATATAAGATTCAGTCCATTTACCAAACAAGCCATATTTGTGCAGTGTTTTTTTTTCTAACTGTACTTTGATGAATGTTACTTATATTGTGCCTAGGCTAGCACAAGCCTTTATGCTATACTTTATTTTGATGTGGAAAAACACAGATGTAATGCATAATATTAATAAGGTTTGGATTAAGGTGAGCCCATTAAGCACTACTATTGTGCAGGCCTCTCTTACAATAGAGATTCGTGCCTTTTAAACCAGTGTAAGCACAGTGGAAAATGTCATTAATCATGGTTGGTTTACTCACTGGTAGGGCAACTCTTAAATGAAAAATTGATGTTATTAAAGAAAGAAAGAATAAAAGAAATGTAATTTCTATATGCTACAACACAACACAGCGGACAGAACATTACAAAATGAGAGACAAAGCATTTCTCCAGAAGTTTATTGGGTACGCTTAAATTATATATGAAGATGCAATAAACTAGATGTGGTGAGTAATGTTAACTAGATTGGCAGTTAAAGACTTGGAGTCTGCAACTTAGTGGCTACGGTGTCAGAGGTCACCACGCTATCCATTTCCTCAGTGACCCTTGCTTCTCCATCGGCAACCCCTGACATTTCACCCCAGTTTCCTCCTGGCTGGACCCACCTTCTAGGAGCGGTCTCCAGGGAAGGTTTGAAAGCTGTGCTGAAAGGTTAAAGATCACTCAAGCTACTAATAGTAAAAGTGGTATTTTAGCACTATTTAAGTGCTATTTTAATACAATGTATATAACTTTAGGTCAGTTTGACTGTGCAAATTACAAAGCGCCCAAACTCAGAACCAGTTTTAAATCCTCAGTATTTTCACTTTTCATTCACACAGTCAGCAAGAAACAAATTCTCATGATTCCTGTAATTGTTTGGCGAGAGATAACACAGGATATGGGGAGGATGTAATCCTCTGAATCTGAACAGCTTGCTGATAAATCAAAAGTAAATATATTTGTCTTGCAAGTAAATTACCCCTTTTCTGTGGATGTTAGGCTAACCAAAGTGTGCAAATTCGTTGTGCTGGCCTTGCCTTTACAGTAGTATTGCACACAAACAGTAGATTTCACCACTCTCTGCTCTGTTGGTGGCCTTTGCCACAACAGCTGTGTTTCTCTAAAGTTTCTCTGCTCTGTAGAATGACTGGTACAGATGCTTTTCCTAAAATCTTTCACGCTGCATGTGAATAATGAAAGTATAAAATTGATTTTACTGGATGACTCTCAGAAGATTTCGGCTTGTCCGATCATGTATGATTTTTTTAACGCAGCGCTTCAGGGTGTGTAACTTTGAGTAGATAATGAAATAATTGCTGTCAGCAGGTACTGAGTGTGTCAATTCAAAGTCACAGCAGGGTGTGATCAGTGCAAATCTTCAATGCCAAAAAGGTCTATATTTTATGAACCACACCTGCCCAGTCTTTAATCATCACCTTCACTTAGTTTTCAAGGTAAACGCACGGGTCACTGGCAGTCCAAGATTTGAAGTGTTGTTTTCTGCTGTGGCGTGGCATGGCATTTTACAGAAAGCGGTCAGCATAATGAAAATGCTCTTTATCATTATGGTCTCTGTGTTTATGTGTGTGCGCATGTGTTTACAGGGTGAGCAAGTGTGAAATTGTCTTCAGCACATGTTTTATTGTGTTCCATGGCAGGGGCAGTGGAAGCAGCGGTCGACAGGCTGCAGTTACGCCTTTTCCTCCAGACTCTTTCCCTGTTCCTTCCACAGCTGTTGCACCGGTCCAACCCTTTTCCGACCTATGCCGCATACACACAAAGAAATACTTGGTGCTTGTTACATTTGCAAATGCATAAAGAAAGTATATCCCACTGCATTAAAAAGAAAAAGCAATTGCCTTATTAAACCCTGGCATTTGTAAAGACCTAACACTGAAAGATGTTAGGTTAGAATGACAATATTTACAAACTATTCAAAAAGTGGCACTCCAATCAAGCGGGCAATGTGGCTCGAAATAAGTCTGTGCATGGTTTCCGCAATAATTCTACGACTGTGTGTTTCACATAAACAGGATATCTAGAGAGGAAAAGCTCAGGGTGGGAAAAGACAGAGGTGGGCTAGGATTAGAAGCACTGAAACAAATGCATGAACAAATAATTGTACAATTGAGAGGAACTACTGAATCACCACACTGAAGAAAAACAAACATACAACTCCAAATGAGAAGATAACTGCAGACTAAACTACTTTACCAATGAAATACTGCTGGGAGCTGCAAACTCTGATGTTGAGATAAGAACATAATCACTGAAAACCAGCCTTCTGCCACAACTTCTTATTATTATTATGCAGCTTATCTTCTCAAACCTGGTCTAATCCGTTATTGTGGCACAGTGTGCAGTTACATAACTTGGAACAGCATCAATAAGATGGAGGAGTTCTCACACACACACTGGAAGACCATCATATGATGGGCACAGCAGACTACAAGCACACAATGCAGTGCAAACAGGTGCAACAAGTCCAGCTGGAAAACAGTGGGCTTTCTCTTAAGCTGCTTAAATGAAGTCAGAAAGTTTCAATCTTTTGGTTTTTAGGGCGAACAGTGGCGTATTGTGCCAAAGCATGTCGAGAGGCTGATTTCTACTCTCGGGCGGTGACCCTCTTTCCAGACAAAGTGTTTCCCCTCACCATCACTGATTCACAAGGTAGAGCCTATTACACAACCAACGGGTTGAACGGGGTTAGAACAGGGGAGGTGAATTACTGATGGATGATCCATTTTTCTGGATAAAAGATTTTAACAAAGTGGATGACTTTTGCGTGAGAACGGAGCTCAGCACACGTCCTATTTGCTCGAGGCTGGCTACAAGTCAATTATGCTGTAACTGCCAGTGAAGAGGAAAACCCATTGGAAAGGTCCAGAGGAACTGAGAGAGAGAAACAATGTTATTATAGTTAGCTAAAACTAAGTTAGAAACTACAAGCAGATTTTAATTTAATTTAATTTAAAATTTAAATAAAAAGTAGACGTCTGAAAAGAAAAAATGAATAATCATCTTTATTGAGACTCTGGATGTCTTTAAGTCGACTGCTTTCAAAAAGTTTTGTGTTTTTATTGTACTGATTTTCCTAAATCTTGCCTCTGACACCTGCCCTGCACACAATAACAATTAAAAAGACTAAAACTAACACAGAAACGAATAAAAGCTGAATAAAAACCAAACTGAATCAACAAAATACAAAACTATCATAAGTCTGGAGAGAAACCAACTGCCAGGTCGACCCACCACGTAGCCGGATTATCGCTTTATTTGGTGGAAAAATTGAAGATTTACGAGTAACTTAATCTTCCAACTTGTGACACTGTTAGGGACTGTACACTCAGTAATTATATGATTAGACTCTGACAGCTTATTTGTGTGTTTTGTTTTTTTTGTTGGATCTAAGTTTCCATTTGCTCTTAAACAAACAAAGGGATAGGCCGTGACAAGTGTTTTCAGTGGAAATGAGGAAAGAAGTCAAGAAAGAGTAAAGGGTGTGTTTGCAGTTTTGCACAGCAGAGATTCCTTCTCGGTCATTAATTGCGAGAAATAAACAAACAAAAACTAATTAAAGAGCATAAAACAAAACAATAAAACATAAGAAGTGGATGTAATTGACTCACAAAGTCTTAACAAGCTCATAAAAGTCGAGTGCGTAAAACAGTGCAGAGCACCGTCTCCAACTGTTTGATCTAAAGCTGCTACACTGGTTACTAAATGATAGAGAGAATAAAAATATCAGAAAACCAGCTGTACAATCAACCCCATGTGTGCAGGAGAGCCTTTCAGATAGTCCAGGACCGCAGCTAGCCAAGGGGAGTCTCCTCTAATCCTTCCCCGCCCCAGACATCTCGTCTCTGGGATTGCATGCCACTCAGTGCACCCTCAGGTGGATCTAAACTAGATCTGGCAAAGCCTGGATCAGTCGAGTATTCCATCAAAAGAGACTTTTCATGGTAGCTAAACCCTGGAAAAGTCACATATTCACTCACTAGCCATTTTAAAATATTGTTATTATTAGTCCTACAAAATGCAGGAGAGGTGCAAGTTGTGTAGAGAAAAGAGAATCTGCATTAGCACGGCTGCTGTTGTCAGTGTTAGAGATTCCCAGAGGGGGAATAAAAACAGGGCTGAAGAAGGTTGTCTGTCAGCCAGTGTTATTGATAGAATAGACTGACAGCTGCTGTCATGAAAAGAGCCGCTGTGTTCTCCATGCTGTCACTCTGCTCCTCACAGAGAAAAGGCGAAGGAGGTACACGGGGAAAGATGAGCTGGCAGCGTGAAACGAGAGCGGTCAGAGAGTCAGAGGGACAACAGGTGATGACTGCAGAGATTTACAGGAGGCATCAGGCAGGTCCCGACACCTTCACAGCGAGCACCGGCTCTAACCTGTCCCATTTCTGCTCTCTGGATGCAGACACAGACAGGGTTAACTTCTAAAATCACTATATAAAAGTACTTATAAGTGTTGGCGTGTGACTTAAATGAGTATGATCTGCCGTTTGTGCTCTTTTTTCCCCCTCTAACCACAAAGAGACACATCTGAGAGATGCCTGTTTGCAGTTTTCCACACGTGCTAACTAACTTTTGATCTAAAAATGAGAAAGCGATGAGTATTAAACCTAACTTGAAACAGAAACAAACAGGCCACAACAGTGGATTTTTGTGCATTCTTGTTTTGTTGAGACACAGCTTCAAACCGCAAGATGTATGCCTGTAAAACATCAGTCTGCACCAAAAAGTGCCTTAACTAAAGGCTGTGAACATGAATCAAACTACCACTACCTGATGATTAACCATACAAACAACTTGAAGTCCTATATCTGCCTGCCTATCTGCTAAAGTTTGCAGTTTTTCTAAGCACATTTCACTTCTTTGGAAATTCGACTCTGACAAAACAGGGAATAAGAATGAGTCATTTCAAAATAAACCTTTACATATGTGAAAGCGATTGAACTTTTACTGTGCCAGCGTGTCAGTCACAGAAGGTATGCTTGTAGTAACACAGCAAAGTTGTGGCTCGGGAAATGCTTTTGTTCTGTCTTTCTTCTGTCTGTCTTACAGATAGAAAGATGATAGTGACAAATATGTCTAGTGCCCCAGGCCATCTAACCAATAAAAGATAATTTGTGCTTGGCTTCCTCTTTGCCATTGAGAAAATCATATTCTGTTTTACTATTACACTCTTTGGCCTCTCTGGGAAGGTCTATGTTAGGCACTGGAGAGGAAAGTTTGTCCGTTAGTCGAACCTGGTTACAGCAGAAACAATGTGGTTTTTGTCCTGGTTGAGGAACACTGGACCAGCTTTTGATCCCTTCAAGGATATTTGAAGATGTGTGGGAGTTTGTCCAACCACTCTGTGTTTGGTTTGTGGACTTGGAGAAGGCATTCAATCGCATCCCTCTGAGATACCTTTGGGATGTACTTTAGGATTATGTGGTGCTCGCCATTGCTACAAGCCATCTGTCTTTGTGCAACTGCGGCAAAAAGTTTGGCTCATTCACAGTGCGTGTTGGTCACATTTGTCACAGATTCCTTTGATGGTTTCTGAGGACAGAATTTCTACATGTAGAGACAGGGTGAGGAGTTCAGTAGAGCCGCTACTCCTCCAAATCAAAAGGAGTTAAGTTGTTTCGAACATCTGGCAAGTACGACTCCTGGTCGCTTCCTGGGTGAGGTGTTTCAGCTATGTCCCACTAGAAGGAGGCCCCATTAAAGGACACATTGGAGAGATTACATCTCTCTGCTGGTCGATGGATGAATGGATGGATGGATGTTTTTTTATTAGCAATCTTGTGAAGCCATTTGGTTTTTCCCTGATATTTGTGTTCTGTGTGAATTCAGGACTTCTGTCTGGCTCTCTTTCCTTTCTTGCTCGTTGTAGTTTGTAATCAAAGGCAAGTTTAGCAGATGCAGATGGGACATTTATTTGCCTAGATGCAGATTATTATTATTTTTTTTTTTGCAGCTTGCTCATTATAGTCAGAATGTTCCTCATAAAATGTAATCACCTTAAAGTAAAATTCAACTTCTTTGTGAACTAACACTTATCGTCAGTGTAAATAGAATATATGAGTTTTGAATCACAATGCCTCAACAACGCTCTTCTTCTTTCAGCTGCTCCCTTTAGGGTTCCCCACAACAGATCATCTGCATCAATCTCATCCTATCCCCAGCATTCTCCTTTGACATACCAGCCCTCTGCATACGCTCCTGCACTACATCCATGAATCCTCTCTATATTCTTTGTCTTTTCCTCCTGCCTGGTGCCATCCTTTGTTCACTTTAACCACAATCTCACCTCTGCAAATCCCAACTGTCTCAACTTCATCTCTCTACTCTATCTTTGCCATCTCCATCATATCAGCCAGCTCTCTTTCCACTTACCAGCCATGTCCCCTGTATTTAAAGTCCCTAGTCTCACCTCTACACACCTGCCTTCATTTTTCATTTTATGGCAAACAACATTCCTCCTGATTTATCCAGGATTGGGACTGACATTAGCCGTATACTTCCTTGTAGCTCCCCTGCGGCTGGGTTAGTGCCTCAACAAGGTTACAGCCATAAAAATCAAAAGGATCCATTAACGTGAAGCTATAGACAGATTCTGAAATACTTGATGTTTAGAATTGGAAAGAGCAGAGGAATGTGAAAATTACTAATTACAGAACAACATGTGTAGAGTGAGCTCATGTTCTGTAGACCCAGGGTTTCATAGTGCTCTTTTTTATATGGAGTCAATGATAATGCTCCTCTGTCTTAAAAGGAGAACAGCTAAAAAAGCTTGTTTCGGATTGTGAATGAGATGAAAGGCTCCATAATTCCTCTGAGCTTGAACTGGATAAGTGCTCATCAAATGGATGCAAAGCTACAGTAGTGGTGACCAAGAATAAAAATATAGAGTTGAAATGAGCATAATAGGTACCCGTTTAGCTACGAATGACTGAATGCAACAAAAATATTCAACAAATAAACAAATAACCCCCGAGGAAAGCATTCCAAAACACTGCTAATAATGTGGGTCATCAGCTTGTACTGGATCTTATCCGAAAATAAATGGGCTGAAATAATTTAGGCCACTCATTTGGTGGCAGAATTTTCTGGGCTGGTATTTTAGCAGCACAACAGACTCCAAATATCTCCCAGCTTTGCTGTGATTTTGATATCGCCATATCCAAATTGACGTGTGATCGGACCCCTTGCTCTCGCACGCTTCCTAAAATAGCTTGTGTGAAAGCAGGGTCTGTTGTGCGGAGCTGTCACTGACCCTTTCGGCAGGGGAAGATGCGTTCACACTGACTGCCTTCCTTGTGACCGTAGCCTGCACAAAGATAAAGCATGTCACATTCAATCGCCGTAGACACACGGTACCCATGACATCATCCTGTGCACAAGAGGCCGACGAAGCGGTGTGAAGAGTGAGAGCAAAGCAGAGGAACGTGAAGAAGAGCACACAAACCAGGCGCCCTGTGCATGCTTTGAGCACACAGAGCAAAACCAACATCGGCAGTGATGTCAGCTGCTTTCCCATAGAGAGACTATGGGAAAAAACTGGGGTGCAGCCCCCCTTTTTAACATCTTCTAGCATAAATACCATATTAATCCCTCACATTTAATTGGAAAAGGTGGTATTAAATATGTCACTCAAAGAGTTGTTGTACATAACCACTTAGTTTGAATACAAAATAGTCACTAAATTCTGATGCTGGTTGATGTAAAGCTTTAAAACCATAGAAAGGATTCTTGTAGTTTTGTGAAAAGAGGAAGAACGTCTAAGTAGTAGATTACGTCACATTTCCAACTACAGACACATGTTCTGGACTTGAGGAAATAAAAAGATCTAAAGCACAGTGTCTTAGGCCAGTCTGCAAGGCTCCAGATCTGAATCTGAGAAATGGGTTTACAAAGGTTGCCCTCTGTTGGTGATTATGAATCCTGCAGAATAGTTGCACCAAAAAGCTGCATACTGTGCAGCTTGTATAGCCAAGCTGACTGCCTATGCTGACAAAAGTTTTTGAAAACCAATTTCTATCTATTAATTCAGATTTTTTGCTAAAACTGCACCTATTGTGCCGGGGAGTCATGCAGGTATTAAATTTAGAAATAGATGGAATGAAAAAAAAAAACAAAAACCCTGTACACCACCACCCCTCTTTGTCCCACAATAAAACAATGCCAAACATTAAAAAAATTATATGGCTCAACATTGTCCCTAACAAATATCTGGAATATGTGGAAATTATTTTCCATTCCTTAAATTTTTCTACACTTTCACCTGATCTGCTCATTAAAGTATGCACAGTTGTACAGTGTAAAGTATGTCCCCCCTTCCTGATTTCTTAGGTTTTTACATATTTCTCACAATCACATGTTTCAGATCATCAAACAAATTTTAATATCAGGCAAAGATAACCTGGGTAAATAGAAAAAAATACATTTATTAGTGGAAAAAGTTATCTACCTTCCTCCCCATGATGAACTAACTGTGATTAACCACAAAGGAAACAAAAATTAACCACGTTTATCAAAAATAGTAAGGTCAGTTTCTCCTGCCACACCCAGGCCTGATTACTGGCCTGTCGAATCAAGAAATCACTTAAATAGAACCTATCTGAGAAGTGAAGTTCGCTAAAAGATCTCAAAAAGTAACGCATCATGGAATGATCTAAAGAAACTCGAGAACAGATAAGGAACAGTCACTGACATTTATCAGTCTGGAAAGGTTTGGAAAGCGATTTCTCAGGTAATGCGACTCCAGTGACTCACAGTGAGAGCCATTATCCACAAATAGAGAAAAAATGGAACAGAGGTAAACCTTTGCAGGAGTTGCCGGCCTACCAAAATTACTCCAAGAGAGCAACGATGACTCAGCCAGGAGGTCACAAAAACCCCCAAATCAACATTAAAGAACCGCAGGCTTCACACGTCTCAGTTAAGGTCAGAGTTTATGATTCAACAATAAGAAAGAGAGTTGGGAGAGTTCAAGGAGAAAACCACCGCTGACCAAAAAGAACACAAAGGCTTGTCTCACAAAACATCTTGATGATATATTTAGGAATTTAAGGGAAATAGTCTTTGGACTGACAAGATAAACGATGAACATTTGGGAACGTTTGAGTCCCATTATATCTGGCATAAAACTAACACAGTATTTGGTCAAATAGAGCATCACACCAGCAGTCAAACACGGTGGTGGTAGTGTGATGGTCTGAGGCTGCTTTGCTGCTCCAGGACCGGGACGACTTACCGTAATTGATGGAACTTTGAATTCTGCTCTCTACCAGAAAATCCTGAAGGAAAATGTCTGGCTAGCACTTCATGCCCTGAAGCCCAAGCCTGTTTGGATTATGAGTGGGACAATGATACAAAACACACCAACAAGTCCACTTCTAAATTACTTAAAAAATAAGAAAAACAAAAACAGAAGCAAAATAAAGATATTTTAGTGGCTTAGTCAAAGTCTGGATTAAAAACAGGTTTCGAGGGCAATTACTTTTTCACAAATTGGGATTTATTTACTAAAATAAATCATAATCTATCTCATTAATCTGTGTTTAATATTAAGCTTTGCTTGATGATCTGATAGATCTGTGACAAGTAATTCTTGAATTGTATTTTAAGTAACATCACTACCACTTCAGTTTTTGCGCCTCTTTTATCTACATAGCACAGCCGCGTAGATCTTCAGCTGTGCATTGCATAACTTAAACAGAATCCACCCACTGTTATATAATGTCAGTGTCTCACATTATTCTCCTTCCGTGTTACCTCCAATCTGCATGCCAGACTCGTGTGGCTGTGGTAACAAGTTACAATCCACAGATGATCTGCCTCGTGAATCTTACAACCGGTTCTCTGCTGGCTTTTTCCATTTGCACTCCGTCTCACTGCACCAATGTGTTCTTCCGCGCAGCATCGTTCGTAATGTGTTTTTTAAACTTTAGTAAACAAAGAAATAACACGCGACAAAGGAAGAAAAATGTAATCACAAATCTTCTGAAATATTTTTACATCGCTAAGTGCGATATTTATTACAGTTTTACACACGTGTCTCGGTAACGGCGGTGAACGGATCTAGTTTATCTCAAAAACGAGTTCCACCCATTTCGCCATTTTATGATCCACTGCTGCTTTGTTGGGAAGGGGAAGCTAGCAAGAGCCATTAAACAAACAGGACGTAACATGTTAGCTTAAAAACGAGCTCTTAACAGCAAGACAATTGATTGGTTATTAGCCAGCTGATACTAACCACTGCGAGATCTACATTTGTCGCTTTAGGGGAAAAAAAAAACATACGTTAGGACATTAGTTTAGCTAACTCTGCATAGCTATTGGGGCAGCGTGTTTGCTGCTTGTCGCAATTTTTTTCTCTGAGATTGTTATCTGCTAGAGGACACATTGACGACCACCGTGCAAGACTCGAAGACCGAGGAGATGGCGAGCTCAGTGGGAAACGTGGCCGACAGCACAGGTTTGCTGTTTTTATGCAAGTAATTCTACACAGAAGGCAACAAGGCAAGCTTCAAAGACGGTGTCCTTGTGTAGGTTTTTCCCCCTTAGATGCGATCGAGCTAGTATCTAACAAGTAGACCTTAAAAAGAAAATCGGTAAACTATTTTAACCATGTTTTTATTAAATTTGTCTTTTGTCCAACGTGGAAGAACATGTTACTAATAGCAACGCGGGCTCAAATTTCTACCTCGCATCGCGACAATAAAAGCGCTAAAGCTAACGTTAGCGTAATTTAGCGGTTAGCATAGGTTTGCGTCGAAGTAGCCGTAAATTGTCTGCTAGTCACACTTTAACGCAGACGAATCAGCATTCCACGAAGGTGCTTTAGCGGTTTGCTCGCGGTGCAACATTTTTGTTTCATTGATTTCATGTTTAAGGGTCGCTGTAAAAGCCAAGTTAGCACAAAGGGGCTTGAAGATGTCTTTGGAAATTTGTTATCGGGGGGCCTTGCTACTGAAGTTGGCCCCGCATGCCTCACCGCTTAGCACAGATACCCTTTAGGCTAATGGTAGCGTTTATCCCAAAGGTTATCGGCGATACTGATACCAGAATGTTCTGAAACCCGGCATTTAGACGCATTGTGACTGGTGGTTTAAGCAATTTAAGCTCTTTCCACAAGTAATGTTACGTAAGTGTCATGAACGCTTGAGCAAACCGGATCTACTGCATTGTTAGCCCTGCAATAAAAGTTTAACTATATGATGTGGCTTTGTTTTCTCTGCCCCACCTTTGCATAACTATTTCGTTTTGTTGGAGCAGAGCGTTTTGATGTTTTCACTACCACTGTGAAGTGGTAGTTATAATAACATAGTTATATGTAAAACTATTACAAAAGGCCAAAAAATTTTAGAAATTGTATTAGAATAAGTTACAATAAAGTAATCTGAGATATATATATATTTTTTATTTTTATTTTTAAAGTACATATTTGATATGTGAAATTACTAAACATCCAAAATGTTATGGAGGGTTTTTGCCAAAACTTTTCACACCTGTTTCATCCATCTGCCTGCCTGTTTTCCCATCACACATTATTTTCCTCCATTTTTTTTATTTGTTAGACTTTATTGCGACTCCCACCAACACAATAAAATGTAAAATCCCCAAATGTGTATCATGAGCCGCCCCTCCCCCCCACCTTTATGTTGAGTTCAAATTGTGTTAGTCACTCTTCTTAAGTAAAAGCATTTCTTTTTTTTCCTTTTAAAAAAAATAAAATAAAAAAAATCTTATCATTTGTCTGATTTTAATTTTTTCCATCACCTCTAACATGTCGTTTTCCCCCTCCTTGGCTTATGTTGGTGCTCCAGAACCAACAAAACGTATGCTTTCCTTCCAAGGGTTGGCTGAGCTGGCGCACCGGGAGTATCAGTCAGGGGATTTTGAGGCAGCTGAGCGCCACTGCATGCAGCTGTGGAGGCAGGAGCCTGATAATACAGGCGTGCTGTTGCTCCTGTCCTCCATCCACTTCCAGTGCCGAAGACTCGACAGGTGAGGTGTTGGGGGGGTGGAAAAGCACACTGGGCATGTGAGCAGTAGCAGAGAAAAATGGGTCTTCTTGGCTTTGAGTGCACACACTGGGGAGTCCCGCGGAGCAGCTGGGCTGTCTTGTGCAGATCTGGTTTTGTGCATTTTTGGTGGTGGGAGTGTAACCTTTCTTTTCAGGTGCTTGGGTCTTTCAAGTAACATGATCTAAATGCTTTTTCACTCATTTCAAATCCTTAAATGTGGACAATGCCATTAGCATTACACAGTCTTGTAATGCTGTTGAATTTGGTATTTAACCATAATACAAATGCTAAACTTAACTTATATGCTTTTGTTGTTGACCCCAAAAACTGTTGGTTAGTAAAAATGTTCAATGACAGCTCACAGGATCAAATTGAACATAGGTGATCTTCTTCGCAGTATTTTCATCATAACGTATGTTGGGCCGTACTGCCTGCATGAGAATTAGTTTGCATAGTGGACATTTGAATAAACAGTTTTGCTCAGGTGCTGTGGCTCATGTTAATGTGTCTTGATATTTGGGATTTTCATCATATCTGACAATGCATCTTAAACTAATTTTCTGTTCTTTAACATCTTGGACCTTGCTGTTGTTTCTACACAGCAGTTTGAACCAACTGTGTCAGCTCTGGAGTGTAACCGTTTGTGCATAATCTTTCCTTGCAGGTCTGCTCACTTCAGTACCTTGGCCATCAAGCAGAACCCAATGTTGGCTGAGGCCTACTCCAACCTGGGAAATGTGTACAAGGAGCGTGGGCAGCTGCAGGAGGCAATAGAGCATTATCGCCATGCTCTGAGACTCAAGCCAGATTTTATCGATGGGTACATCAACTTGGCTGCAGCTCTGGTGGCCGCAGGAGATATGGAGGGAGCCGTGCAGGCTTATGTCTCTGCATTACAATACAACCCAGTGAGTGAATTTATTTTTTCTAAATTATATGTGCCAATGCCCTATACATTTATTTAGTTAGAATGGCCACAAATTGGCTGTTTATTGAAATGGTTATTTTTTTTTTTTTTATCTCCACAGGATCTATATTGTGTGCGCAGTGACTTGGGGAATTTGCTTAAAGCCCTCGGGCGTTTGGAAGAGGCCAAGGTATGTTACAGCGCGTTGGCGTATATTTAGATGTGGTGTTTGTATTTTTGTTGTAGATCTTTTTTTTTTCTTTTTCTTTTTTCCTCCTTGTCCATCAATTTTGTTTTTAGTGTCACTCACTAAGACCATAGATGTTTTTCTTTTCTCCTCTTTGACATTTTTAAAGCAGTCTTACTATTCAACCCACTTATGTGAAGGACAGAAAATGGAAGCATCTCCTCACTTTTCAGAGTTGCAGTGAGCTTCTTATCCCCTTATTTTAAACCTTTTTGAAGTACTGGACTGGAATAGGTCAACACCCATATGAGGAAATCAGGTTTTCTGAATTTCTTTAAAAAAAAAAAAACCCAATACACAGTTTGTTTTTTGTTTTTTTAGACAGCTTACATTTATTTTGTTTTTTTTAGTGTACATTACATTCGTCTCTACCCTATATCACTTTTAGTCCCAATGTCCTTTGCTTTACACAGACCTCTTATCGGAGATCAGTCCCTTTCCCTTTCAGGAAGAAAGGCTGGAGTTTCAAAATTCACACATCTGAACTAACCTCGGCCCATGCATTTCCATAAAGTTGACTTTGGAGGAAAAACGCTGGCTCGGTCTTTGAAGAAATTATGAACTGATGAGAAGTTAGTTTATCTTTGCAGTGCAAAAGATAAGATGGTTTCTAACCTAAGTACTATACTCCTGTATTATTATTTTTTTTTTTTCTTTCAAGTGCCCTTATGACAGGTTCTTCTCAGTTTGCTGTCAGTTTGGGGGTACTACACTTCAATTTGTCACTTTTAAATGTGTCTCTATATTCTTGGGGGGTTACCTGAATTGGGTTAAATTTGTGATATGGAGTTGTCCCGCTGGTTACAGGCCATCTTATTTCGTGCTAGAGGGGGGTAAAGGAGTGGGGAGGAGCATCAGGGAGTCACAAGCTCCCCAGCTCTGTCGCTCCGCCCCCCGCGCGCTTGCTAAGGATTGGTGGAGTGGGCGCGCTCAAAGCTGTCTTCCTGACCCTTCAGTTTGATTTAATCAGTGCTTGAGCACATTCCCAACAGTGCTTTTCCGCACATATACATCAATTTTTGGATCCACTTAATGGATTTTATCCAGCTGGTTATCTCCTCAGATATCCACTGCTTTTGAATTGTTAACTGAACATATGGATTTAAGAGCACTCATTCTTACATGCCTTAAAGTGGCACAAATGGTGTCAGGCAGACAGCTTACCATCTGTACTCCACCGCCTGCGTCAGATGCTGGGTTAGAAAGACAGAAGCACGCGCAACAGCGATGACCTCTTTATTTCAGAGCTGTGGAGGCTTCTAGATACAAATAATTAAACCACAGACTTTTCTCCATTGGCCAGGACTCAAGAAAGCAGGCCAGGATAAAGAAATCAAAGTTCTATAAATATTTCATGAAAATGCAAAAAAAAAGAAAAGAAAAGCCATGATTAATACTTCTTCCCTTTTTCTTCAAATATGTAATATTATTCCCAAAGAAATGGGATCAGTTCATTTGGGCAAGATCAAGCCAGTAATTGCCCTCCTGTTCTGTGATTGTAAAAACTGAATTGAGAATTAACTGGAAGCCTGACTTTCCCTGGTACTGCACAGATCAAAGCCTTTCTTCCCTCCCAGTTACCCCTAAAGCATTCCTTTTGTTTTCTTTGAAAAGAAACATTCATTTGCATGAATGAAAACTAAGGCTAGTATTATAGTTTTTGTTTGTTATTTGGACGAAAGTGCTTTTTTTATTTCCATATTTAAAAAAAGAATGTATTGTTTGAGAACTTTTACTAACGATCTTGTTTTCTGATTTTGTCTCTTTTGGTTTTTCCACAACTGATATTGTTATTTAGAAGGTTTCAGGTGGGTGACACTATTCCTGCGTAGGTGCCTGGCGGAAAGGAACACTAGGGCAGCCTCAGTCCTCTCCTCTTCTTCCAGCCAGCTGCGACCACCACTCTGACAAAGTCCAAAAATATGGTAACGGGTTTGTAACTGCCAACAAAAGAAAAACCACCTTACTTCATGCTTGAGCTCCTCTGTCTTGTGGCTTCCTTTTGAAGAGCAAAAGAAAAAAGTAAAAATTAAAAAAAAAAAATAGTAATAATAATAGTAAGAAGAACATTACAGTAAGCATTTCTTAAAATATGCTATACTAATTACCCAATTTTATATTATGTAAAAAACAAACTTGGTTTTGGAAGCATTAATCATGAAAAACAAGTAAGAACCCTCTAACTCTTACATTTTGGTTATTTTTTTCCTGTTTTGTTTTGATTTCCCTTCTTTATTTGGAGTTGCAGCGTTCTGATGATCATGCAGATAGTGCGCTGTGAGTCTGCAGTAACGCAGGGGCTGCGCAGCGATATCTTCCAAGCAACCAAAAAGGCGGAAAGCGCAAGCGTGCGGCTCCCCCATACCCTTCATTCCCTTTGGCCTGTTAGTTGTGGACCTCCCCCCGTTTGCAACCAGCCTGGTTGCCAAGTGCCCCTAAATTTCAAGTGTAATTGGCTTATGACAAAACCAAAGACAACGTTTTGTGACAAATGGCAGTGTAATTGTCTTAGCATTTAACCACTGCCTTATCTCTGTATTCAGAGCTATTTTGTGGGTGCCGAGTGTGTGCCAGTCTGGTGTTGCAACTGTTGAGTCAGGGGTTGTTGGTCTGCAGCTGTTTCACGTGGCCATTCAGCAAGCGTAGCGGCGAAATAAGAACCTTTGCCAGGAGCAAGGTCATGCAAAGAGCATAATATGGTGCACAGGCGTGGTGCCAGTGGTGACCCACGCAGCGCGCTTGCGTTTCTTGCGCATGCATTACAGGGACTTTCACCTGCACATACTGCCCAGCATCCCAGGTTGTGAGATGCCTTGCTAACATCAAATAGAGATTTCATGAGTTCGTTTGTTGTTACTTTGAATTTTAACTGATTGTTGTTATTAGGGTGGGCAGGCAGCAGATTTTACTGGGTCTAGCAACCACTACATTTGGTAAGGATGTGGTCATAACTGGAGGATGAGGGCCTACGTGTGGGTGTCGGTCGGATCCGCGCAGCGTAGGAAAAAGCATTGCAGCTTTGCGCGGCAGACTTGTGCGCAGGCGAGCCCATGCTGTAGACTCACTTTTTGCCATCATGGAGAATGGTCACTAATTTTGCTTTCTCTTGCTTTTTGTTTTCTCTTGCTTTTATTCTCAATCTTTTTTTTTTTTTTTTTATCAAACCCCTTCCCCCCCCCCCCCCTTCTATGCACTATACCTCTCCCATTCTACCTCTTCTCCTTTCCTGTGGTTATTTTAAACCCATTGAAGGCTTGTTACCTGAAAGCCATTGAGACTCAGCCCAACTTTGCTGTGGCTTGGAGCAACTTGGGCTGTGTGTTCAATGCCCAGGGAGAGATATGGCTGGCCATACACCATTTTGAAAAGGTCAGTTGCATAGTTTTTTTTTTTTTTTTTTTTTTTTTTTTTTTTTTGGTAACATTTATCAAACTAAAATATGAGACACCTTAACAGTATAAAATATAAAGTCTTTTTCCTTGGTTTTTAGGCAGTGACACTGGATCCAAATTTCCTTGATGCATACATCAATTTAGGCAATGTTTTGAAGGAGGCCCGCATCTTTGACAGGTGAGTCTAAATCATGACAGATTTTTCTGTCAATGCACCACCCTACCACATTCCTCAATACCTCGTTTAATTAAGTCAATGTTCATTTCAGCACATCCTTGTCTTTGCTGTTCATAGAACTGGTTTTTGCTTCTTCTTCTTCTTCTTCTTCTTTTTTTTTTTCTTTTTTTTTTTTTAAATTCCATTGACTGGGCAGGGCAGATTTGCTGTGCTTACTGCAGTCACGGCAGTAATGCATCTGCTTGTGGGGTTTTTTTTTTGTTTGTTTTTTAGGTTGTAGCACATATTTCATTTTAAATGTTTGCAGAATATTCATAACTTTTATCTACATCTTCCAGAGCTGTGGCTGGATACCTGAGAGCCCTGAGTCTGAGCCCCAATCATGCTGTTGTCCATGGAAATCTGGCCTGTGTCTACTATGAGCAGGGCCTCATTGACCTGGCTATTGACACCTACCGCCGTGCTATTGAATTGCAGCCCCACTTTCCTGATGCCTACTGCAATTTGGCAAACGCTCTAAAGGAGAAAGGAAATGTAATGTGTTTTTTGTCTCGAATATTGAGTACCTCTGTCATTAAACACTTACTGAGTTTTTAAAATGCTATTTTCCCTAACAGGTGTCTGAAGCCGAAGAGTGCTACAACACAGCTTTGCGTTTGTGTCCAACTCATGCCGACTCCCTTAACAACTTGGCCAATATCAAGCGTGAGCAGGGCTACATCGAGGAGGCAGTTCAGCTCTACAGAAAAGCCTTAGAGGTGGGTTTAACATTGTCAAGATAAACAGATTTGAAATATTCACTTTTACAGTAAAAATGATCATTTGGTGATACTTATTCAAACTTTATTCATCAGGTGTTCCCAGAGTTTGCAGCAGCTCACTCTAACTTGGCCAGTGTGTTGCAGCAGCAGGGAAAACTGCAGGAAGCCCTCATGCACTACAAAGAGGCAATCAGGTTTGTAAATGAATGCTGGAGACAACTGTGAACTTTGAGTTTATGCTTGAAATGAGCTTTCTTTTTCTTTGTTGGGCTCATGTTTAATCACTCCAGTAACTTTTCTAAGTGAGAATAGCAGTCTTTGTTCAGACATGTTACTGATCTACTAACTTTAAATGGTTTTTAAATGGTTGATTTGTAGCATTCCTAAAAGTCCTGTTAGCAACATGTAGCGAAAAAGCTGCTATCTTAATAACTGCTGCTAAATAACTCAAAGTTTGTACATGGAAATAGAGCAGTAAGTATATTGTGAAGCCACCTGACTGTTGCCAGATATGGGTGAAAAACTAAATCCATTAATTTCTCTCCTGTGAAACTCCTATGATTATTTGCTTTTGTGTAAAAAGACCTGACAGCTGAGTAATTTTGTTATGTGGTCTGTTTGAATTTTAGAATCAGCCCCACATTTGCTGATGCCTACTCAAACATGGGGAACACACTAAAAGAAATGCAAGATGTTCAGGGAGCTCTGCAGTGTTACACCCGTGCCATCCAGATCAACCCCGCCTTTGCTGATGCTCACAGCAATTTAGCCTCAATCCATAAGGTAGGAATATTTCTTAATTTTACTCTTCATATTCTCTCTCTCGATAGATAGCGCTTCACTATTAGATTATCCACCTCCAGGTTGCTTGTGATGCTGCTTTTCACATTAAATTTAAAGATATATTTCCACACACACCTAATTAAAAATTGAGCAATGGATACTTGAGTTGGCACCCATTTGTTAGTTGAGTATGCTTTTTGGAGTTTTAATTTTTGTGTTTGTGTATTTTATTTTTAGGATTCTGGAAACATCCCAGAGGCTATTGCATCTTATCGCACAGCCTTGAAACTAAAGCCTGACTTCCCTGATGCTTACTGCAACTTGGCACACTGCCTACAGGTGTTCATCTGCTGTTATACTGCATTTGCTTTCTATTTTTTATTTATTTATTTTTTACTTCTGCTGTTATCAGAACAAATTTTCTGACTGCTTTTTGGGTTGTTTTTTGTTTGTTTTTTTTGCCCACCACTTTTTCAGATTGTGTGTGACTGGACAGATTATGATGAGCGGATGAAAAAGCTTGTGAGCATTGTGGCAGACCAACTGGAGAAGAACCGCTTGCCCTCAGTGCACCCACACCACAGCATGCTGTATCCGCTCTCTCACAGCTTCCGCAAGGCCATTGCTGAGCGCCACGGAAACCTTTGCCTGGACAAGGTAGACAAAATGATCAAAGCAAGTAAACCTTTAATATATATTTTGGGAGGGTGGAAGGTGGCTGGTGATGGAAGTGCCTGCAGGGTATGGGGAAGGTAAGGGGGGTGGGCAAGGTACTGGGTATATTTAAAAAAAAAAAAAAAAAAAAAAAAAAAGTAGAGAAGCTGGTGGTGAGTGGGTCGCTTGGAGTGATGAAGGTATTGGGGGTAAGAAATGATTTTCGGGCAAACAAATTTGTATGTTGTCAGTCAAACGTCTGCCATGTAGACTTTACTGTCCTACTGTACATGTATTCTTATAACATTGCTTACTCCACAGATTAATGCATTGCACAAACCAGCTTACGAGCATCCTAAGGATCTGAAAGCTAGCGGTGGACGTCTGCGCATTGGATATGTAAGCTCTGACTTTGGCAACCATCCAACCTCCCACCTGATGCAGTCCATTCCTGGAATGCACAATCCTGAAAAATTTGAGGTAATTTCAACTCAAAATTGGTTTTTATGGTTTAAAAAAAGGTGCTTATTACACTCTGCAATGTATTGACACAGGGTTGACCAAAGTCTTCATTTTGTTTTCCTTACCCTAAAGGTGTTTTGCTACGCACTCAGCCCTGATGATAGTACCAATTTCCGTGTGAAAGTGGTCGCTGAAGCTCATCATTTCACGGACCTCTCACAGGTAACTCGTAACATGTTGTTTCCTCAACAGTATCTTTCTATTTATAACACATCAACCTTGAGCATTTCTATTTTTAACTTGGAAGGCATTTCAACCATTGTGCTGTCAGATGCAATGTCAGGAACTCTAGCCATTTACAAACTGTAACTTTTGTCTCCAGATACCTTGCAATGGCAAGGCAGCTGATCGTATTCACCAGGATGGAATCCACATTCTAGTGAATATGAATGGATACACCAAGGGAGCGAGAAATGAGCTCTTCGCCCTCCGCCCTGCCCCTGTTCAGGTAAGCCTTACATGTAAATTGTTAGCCTGTCCAGGGGATAGCCATATTTATAAGCATGTGCAATATACTGACAGTGAAAACGCACAGCTAACAATTTATACCTATTCAATAGGCTATGTGGCTAGGTTACCCTGGAACCAGCGGAGCTCCCTTCATGGACTACATCATCACAGACAAGGAGACATCACCTACAGAAGTGGCTGAGCAGTACTCGGAGAAACTTGCCTACATGCCCAATACCTTCTTCATTGGAGACCATGCCAACATGTTCCCTCACCTCAAGGTTTGTCCAGCCTTACAATGCTGCAGATTGATTCTGTGAGCTCTTGTTTTCCTAAAATTTTACTTTCACTGTTGTTGTAACTTTATTTATTTTTGACCAACAGAAAAAGGCAGTTATTGATTTCAAGTCTAACGGGCACATCTTTGACAACCGCATCGTTCTTAATGGTATTGATCTGAAGGCCTTCTTGGACAGTCTGCCCGATGTCAAAGTGATAAAGGTGAGTAAGGAAAAATATCCAGAACCTTTATTAAAACAGATGTTTAGTCTGAAACAATAATTCTGATTTTTTTTTTTTTTTTTTTTTTTTTTTTTTTTTAATATCGACCAGATGAAGTGTGACAACAACCAGGAATCTACTGGTGACACGAATGGAGCTCTGTCCATGCCTGTAATTCCCATGAACACAGCAGCTGAAGCAATCATCAACATGATCAATCAAGGCCAAATCCAGGTCACAATCAATGGCTTCACTGTCAGCAATGGCCTAGCCACCACACAGGTAAGAGTCACTTTTAGATGTACACACTTGGCCACTTTTGCTTCATGTAAACACACTGTCTGGACACCCTAGTCACTTTCCCATATATTGTCACATGCTGCTTCTTTTTACAGAAGTATTTTAGTCAATGTTCCCTCATTTAGGAGGGACTTTAAAACAAAACACTTTAAAACAAATGTAAGCGTTAAGGCCACTCCACGAACAGCAATATTTTCATTCCTCATGTTTAGATCAGTAACAAAGCTGCGACTGGGGAGGAGGTGCCACGCACGATTGTTGTGACTACCCGTTCTCAGTATGGTCTCCCAGAGGACTCTATTGTCTACTGCAACTTCAACCAGCTCTACAAGATTGATCCACCTACTCTCCAGATGTGGGTCAATGTAAGTTTGGACTGTCCTTATTACAAAATGGAGTTTTAACTAAGAAATTCTGTTTTTAAGGGCGTTTTTTTTTTTAAAAAAAAATAATAAAAATCTCTTAACATTTGTCTTGCTGCAGATCCTAAAGCGCGTGCCCAACAGCGTATTGTGGCTTCTTCGCTTCCCTGCAGTTGGCGAGCCCAACATCCAGCAATATGCTCAGAACATGGGTCTGCCAGGCTCTCGGATCATTTTCTCTCCTGTGGCCCCCAAGGAGGAGCATGTGAGAAGGGGCCAGCTTGCTGATGTGTGCCTAGACACTCCTCTGTGCAACGGTCATACCACAGGCATGGATGTTCTCTGGGCTGGAACACCCATGGTCACCATGCCTGGTGAGCAGAGTTTTTAGGGATAGGCTTGGCTACCAATTGTTGCCATAACACAAGTTGAAGAATTAACAGATTTAAAAAAATATATATAAAGACATGAGCATGAGAAGAATGCTAATTGAAACCTGTTTTCTTTTAAAATATTGATACCACTGTAGGTGAGACTCTTGCATCCCGTGTGGCTGCCTCACAACTCAACTGTCTGGGCTGCCCTGATCTAATAGCTCAAAGCCGCCAGGACTATGAGGACATAGCAGTCAAACTGGGCTCCGACATGGAATAGTAAGTAGATGTATATCCTAAAAAATTTTTTTTATTTTTTTGTAAACATCCTTTGTCACCTGCCAACTCTGATTACTCGCTCTTCTCCTATAGCCTGAAGATGGTCCGAGCGCGTGTTTGGAAGCAGAGAATCTGCAGCCCTCTTTTCAACACCAAGCAGTACACAATTGACCTGGAGAGGCTCTATCTGCAGATGTGGGAGCACCACAGTAATGGCAACAAGCCAGATCACTTGGTCAAACACCAGGCAGTAGAGGCTAGTGAAAATGCTTGAACTGGAAGCATGCAGAATTCTTTTCCCCTTTCCCCAGCCATTTTAAACCCCCATCAGCACCATAGTTTGAATGGTCCGTTTCCACTCCAGCCCCTTCTTGTCGAACTTTTGTCTGTATCGCCCTCCTTTGCTATTAATGGGACTCTTGTTTTCAAGGAGCCTACACATTTGTCACCCATTTACACTGATCGTTGCCTCTCACATCTGCATCTACTGAGCCAGATTGATCCTGAGACATTCAGGCAACTCTTCTGAGACTCTTGTCCTAAAACACAGTATAGGTATTTGGTGAGCATGAAAGGATTGTGAATGCCTGGCTTCCCTTCTTTTCTTTTTTTTTTTTGGTACTTGGATCGATGGATTTACTTTCTTCTGTCATTGTGCATATGGGACTAAGTGCAGCTTGTGGAGAGAATTTCCAGCTGTCATTACTTGTTGATCTATTTATAAATGGATTAAGAGTGTTGTGTTTTAAAAATGACATTGTTGCACCATGGAAATTGTACCTGACATGTTTCATCAGCTTTAACATGCAATTATAAAATATAAATTGCAACTCTTTAGTTTGTTTTTAAGCTTCTCTCACATACCTGCAGAAGTAGGTGTTCTAAGTTTCTGAAAACATGACAAAATGAAAACTTCCAAATGCCAACTTCATTAAGCAAGGACTGTTTATTACAAGGACTATTTATTATCAGGACTATTATCAGTTCTCAACTTGTTCATAAGACTGGACAAATCTAGATAAAGCAACTCCTGTTAAGTCAGCGGGGAAGACCTAAATGTAATTTTAGATTACATACCTTATACATTCTATTTTTTTTTTCTTTCTTTTTTTTTTAAATCTCACACAAACCTGAAGCAGGCTGGTAAGTATTTCTAAGCAAATTCTTTTTTTTAATTGTCTGTTTACCTGTATGCTGTCAATGATGCCATGAGGCACTATATATATAATAAATATTGAGATGGCAGTCACTTTGTATGGTGTTTAGTACTCTATGGTAAAGCTGGTGAAAAACTGAAACCCTACCACTTTGTTTCTTAAATCCTCATCAGTGTGCGGTCAGCAGCTCACAGCACCTTGTTAAACATGGCAGATTTATGTACTTGTATTCAGCTGTGCCTTTCTGGGTCCATTGGAGTAGGCTGACAAAATGAAAACTAATTTCCTGTGCCGAAATCTTCAAGCAATATTGGCGTTTATGGAAGTGTTTTTAAAAAAAAAAAAAAAAAAAGTCCTGCATTCACAAGCATACCAGTCCCAAAACCAGGTGGAAGAGGAAATTGAGTTGTTAAAAACCAAATAGCTGACAATTTATTTTTTTCCTTGTTTTTATTTGAACAATAGTGGGAAATTGTTTTTCCTCTGGATATTTATGTTACATGCACTTAATATAAGTTACCAATGCTTTTTCTCCTTGTCATTGGAGTTCAAGTATGGATCTCCGTTAACATGCCATTCACCTTTGCTTTGCTAACTTATGTCAGTAGTTCTATAATCTGCATACCTGTGCATGATCTGTGGAGTGAATGTTAAAATTCTGAGTCATAGTTGACCAACATTCTAATCTAGAATACATAGATGATAAATTCACAGACTGACTGTAGGACAGGTGGTTGTCCAATAAGACTGTCATAAATCATAGATAATAAAAATATTTAATATATAAATGCATGGTTGGAAAGCCATGGTGATTCCTTGTCAGACTGATGCAGGACAGCCAACCAAGTCAAGTGATACAGGTAATACCAGACTTTTATATTATCTGGTAAGATGAGATATAACAAATGTGCACATAGATTAGTTTAAACGGCTCATTTAAAAGTTTAGGTAGCCATGATATTAGAGTGTGACTAGTTGGTTTGGGTGACGTATAACGGCTTGCTGTAATTCATTTCTACCACAGTAACTTGAACATCAATTTGACAGATTAATTATTTTTTTCTATTAAAAATAGAATTGCATTAAAAACTAAATTGAACTTTATCTTCCTGTGGAATTTGTCTACGTGATTATTTTCCTGCAAACGTAGGCGTGGACAAGATGGTTCCGTGCCACTCCGAACGCGCTACGATTGGTCCAATATCACGGTGACAACTTCCGGTGCAATAGAGCACAAGATTTAAATTTAACGTCGTAGTTGCTTCCCTATTCTCTCAGCCACTCTTCTTCTCTTATAATAGAAGCGCAATTGGTAATGAAATAACAAATATTGTCGGGTTTTTTTGGTTTTTTTTTTTATAAGTCGGTAATTCAGTGTGTGCTAATGGGGGAAAATGAACCAGCTAGCTCTAGTTAATGTTAGTTGATTAACGCTAGAGACCCTGTTGCTAACGGTAACGCTAACGCTGCTCAGCTAAAGGCTGTAACGCCTCAACCATATAGATATATTTTGTTCCAACCAGAAAAATTAGTTGGTTAAATGAAAAATGTTTGGTAATAACTATCAATTAGCCGCACTCTGTGGTTTTATGATGTTATAAAACACCAGCTTGATGTTAGCGCTGGAGCAAACTTTAAATGGCTCGTGCTATTGTGTGCTATTGCAGACTAGAAGGAAACTATGAACGATGCTACGTCCAAGTCTTTTCACAAAGTGGCTAAAAGAATGGGGTGGATGGATGAGGGAGGACTGGAGGAAACGGAAAAGAAGGTTTGCTGCATACTTTTTTAAACCTCTAAATTATCGCGGACTTCATTAAAAACTGGTAAACACACTGGCACTATTAGCCTGGGTTGCTGGAACAGAGAACAGCTCACAAGTACAGCGTTTGAGACAGAGGAGAGATGATCGATCGTCTCCCTTTTAGCTTCATATATCAAATACCTTTTAAGAGATATACATGTTTTTTTAAATAGTTCGTCGACTCACGTCCAGAATGTTTTTTTCCGCACTTTTACATCTGAGGAATTATTTCAACATGAATATCTCAAAACTATTAAAGACAAACTCTTCAAATTTCAATGTTCTGTCTGCCATAATAAATGTCATGGCATCACGATCTGTAATTTGGGGCAGATGCATCAAAAACTGTATGATGGCTGGCTACTTAAATAAATATTTGTATAAAATAGATTTTTGAATAGAGTACAGTTGTATTTGACAATGTCAACTGAAGCCTGTAGAAACATTCTTAGTTACAAAAATGCTATTTTCATTCAACTTTTATGCGGGATTGAGCAAATATGGTAACCAACACAAAAAGAAGAATATCAATTGGTAGTCTAATGTCAAAATGTTGGTACTCAGGTAGCACTTTAATAATGTCTAAGAAAATAATTTTGTTAAATCTACAGATTTTTTTGGGGGGGGGGATAGGCAACTCCAGGCCTTGAGTGCCGGTGTCCTGCAGGTTTTAGATGTGTCCTTGATCCAACACAACTGATTCAAATTGCTAAATTATTTCCTCAGGATGTCTTGAAGTTCTTCAGAGGCCTGGTAATGAGCTAATCAAATGGCCTGTTGACCCAGGGTGATATCTAAAACCTGCAGGACACTGGAACTCATTTTCTCATATCTAGCTATCTATCTATCTGAAAATTCTTGCAGCATTCTGACAGTTGGCATGCTGATTGTTTGATCCCTGCTTGCCTGTAGCAGTCGTTGCATTCGGTTTGGGGTTAGGGATAGGATCTTGTTGTCATATGGACAAGGTAACTTGGACTTGCAAACTACTCATCTGAAATGAATTTCTAATCCTCTTTTCTCTCATATTGGCTCTGCTATATTTGTTTTTATGTATAAAATATTTTACATCAGTACTTGTTGCGTTTTAAATACCTCTTAGTATATTTCAAACTTAACCTGTTATCAGACTCCTTGGTGTGTATACTTTAAAAAATGGGTTTAAAAAAAAAATCGATTTCAACAGCTACATATTTTTTTGCTTGTGTATATATATTTGTGTGTTTGTCCCAAACTGCAGATCCTAATTAGTTAAAATTAGTTAAAATTTCAGGCCTTTATTGTTATCCTTTTGAGACATCTGTGTTCAAACATCACCTCAGATTTTAATGTGCAAGGGAAACGGGGGGGGGGGGGGGGGGGAGTCCTGAGGGTGGGTGGATATTCTTTTTAAATTAATATTTAGAAAAATATGTATACGTTTTGATTTGCGTTTAAAAGTGACGGTATCACCATGAAGTAAATGATTGAAAATGAATAAATAAATAAACATTATTATTGTTGTTGCTTCTGTTTGCAGTTGATGAGTAAAATTGGTAAGAGTCGTCATGCTGGTACAAGTGGTCATGGATCAGCAAGTAAGTGGAGAAACTCTGCGTTGAGCGAATCCAGTGACGATGAATTTGACAGGTGTAAGTGTTTGGACTTTTTAAAAAAAAAAAAAAAATTTATGAATGTACAATGCTTAAAGGTGTGACTTTGGTTTCATGTATGGATTTAATTTTTTTTCCTATTACCCTGTAATGCCTTAGTTCTTATGGAAAAAGCCACACCCCAAGCTAAAGCCACTGCACACAAGCCACGCAGTCCTGCAAAGACAGGCAGGTATGAAAATGTTTTCATGAAGCATTTTGTCTTTTTCTGATCTAGATTTTCTATGTGATTTATACTCTAACACTAATGACTATATTATGATATAACTAAAGTATTTAAAAGCACTTTTATTATTTTCAGTTCAAGCATTGTTGTGGTGAGCTCAGATGATGACGATACCGCTTTTGAAACATGTAAGTGCTAATGTCTTTCTTCTGGTTAGATTTTGTCTATATATCCCACCAATACAATTTTTGGATATTTTATCTTTGCTCATTGAAGTTCTTCAGCTTGCAAAAACTCCCAATACCAAACCCAAGAAGACATCTAAAAGTGGCAGTGAGGACAGGTGATTGAATTTTTATCCTCCACTTTTATTTCCCGTCAGAAGTAAATGTTATTTACTGCTAAACATTTTTCCCCTGGGTTAATTTCACAGCTTCCATAATTTTATAGTTGACGACTGCTCATCAGATGATGACTTTGTTGAGCCAAAATCATCTTTCAAAGGTAATTTTGCTGTTGTTCCTCACTTCCAGCATGATCCCAAATAATGTCAGGAGATGTCACATGCAACAATAAATGACATAGCCTTCACATTTACCATTTGATCCCGGGAGGAGAAACAAATCCCTTTGGAGTTGCATCAGCAAGGCAACCTGTTGTGTTGGTTCTAATATAACGGTGATATTGATTTAATTCATTAATAGGAAAATGAGCTAAAATCTCATCTCAGTTGTTTATGCCTACGTGACAGAGTGTTCACTTGCTGTGTGGTTTACAAACCGGGAGAGGGTTGTTCTTCACTTTGCAAATGATTTTCTGGTTGTATACAAAGCTTTTTTTGCTGTATCAGGCGTCTTTTTTTTTTTTCTAATTTCCCTGTTGCTGCTTTTTAAAATATGCGTCAAATGCATATGTAAAAGTCTGTTAATTTATTTATTTTGTCTCAAATTTTTTTGTAGCTCCTAAGAAGACCAATACTCCAACATCCCAGCCTCAAACAAGGCGACCCCTGTCTCTGTTCAATTCACCTGTCTTTGTCAGCGACAATGAGGATGATGATAATATTGTGGTGAAGAGCACTTGGAGAACCCGTCACACGAGGCCCAAGTCACTTCCAAAGACCAGTGAGAATACTCCTCCTCTGTGCAATGACGATGAAACTTCGCCGTCACTCCCCTCTCCTCCTGCTCCGTCTCCTTTGTGTCGTCCTTCAAACGAAGCTAAAACAGTCGTGATCTCTCCCAAGCGCACTTTTTCAGTGCCTTCTAAGCTGGATGATTCAAGCAGTTCTGAGGAGGAGTTTACATCCCTGCTGGAGAGACTGAAAAAGAAAAACAATTTCATAGGGAATTCATTCCTACCGAACAACAGCAAAGGTACAGTAACTACTTAATTCTGAATGTTTGAATCTGACAGTCTTTTGTTTTTTGTTTTTTTGTCAGGCTCACATCTCTTGCTCTCCTTTTTCCAATTAAATTTAGAGAGCAATAAGGAGCCTGCTGGGACAGTCTCAGTTCCTCCTGTATCCCAAACACCAGGCTCTAAATCATTAGGTGTGAAGACACCTGGAAAATCATCGATCTTGAAGCCCGCTGTCAGTCAGAGCGAGCCGAGACACGGTCCAACCAGCAAGTGCGTCAATTGTGGAGATGAATAGTGGATGCGCTAATTGGACACCAGATATTGAGCCTTTTTCTTTTATACACGAACATTTGTCTTCATTTTGCTCTGTTCGTTTCCCTCTAGGAGTGTGCTGTGTAAGACCCCGGGCTGCTTCCTGCAGTCGCTCACAAATCCCAGCTCCAGCTATGTGGGCAGCTTTAAGCAGAACAAAGAGGCACTCACAAGTAAAGTCTACCAGCTGTACAACACCACAGTGTTTGAGAGTAAGGTAATGAAGAGTCATTGTTTACTAGACTGTTTTCCATTTGAAGTTGAGGAATATTTAATTTGATGCACATGACGTAAAAGAAAATCTCCAGACTTTGTGAAATACCCCTTGCTTTCACTGGTTGCCTAAAGTCCATTGGCAGCCATAGTAGAACCACCATCTGTAATATATCGTGCGTTATGTTGTTAGACATAAACAAGTCAAGGATGGGTCACATATTGAAGCTGCAAAGGTTGTTTTTGTGTAGGATAGCTGTTGTGCTAAATGATAAAATGCTCACTAATGAGTTTCAAGAATGAAGATATGAACTTGCAGTTCTTTCAATATTGATGTACAATTTAAAACTCCAGTATTCTTTTTATTATTATTATTGTTATTGTAAATTGAATATGATGAAACGCTCTGTGTAAAGAACAAAATATTTATACTTTGCATTGTTTAATGTCTTTGTTAACAGAGTGAGTTTTTGTTTTCATTTATTTCTAACTTCCTTTCTTTTTAGCTCCCTGCGAATATGTCAGTGACCTGGAATAAGAAGATGCGTAAAACAGCCGGCTACTGCGTTACAGGGCAGGAAAAGGGTGGAGGGAACCGCTACGCCCGCATAGAACTGTCAGAGAAAGTCTGTGACTCTGCAGGTAATGGCTTACTAAGGTCCCCTAAAATTATTTGCTCTTACTTGTCAGGGAAGCTGCGACCCTGTGGAGCTTTAGAACCTCTTACTGTGCTCTGTTGTTCCTGAATATGTGCGTGCGCATATATACGAGGTACCTCGACTTGTATGACAACATTGTCTTTGTACTTCCCTGCTAGATCGTCTCAGGGACACACTGATACATGAAATGTGTCATGCTGCAACATGGCTGATTAACGGTGTAAGGGACGGGCATGGAAACTTCTGGAAGCTCTATGCTCGCAAAGCAACACTGGCACATCCGGAGCTGCCGATGGTCACGCGCTGCCACAGCTATGACATCAAGTACAAATTCCAGTACCAGTGCACTCGCTGCAAGAACACGTATGTAAACCAAAATCACTTACTCCGTTTTACTCCTGTGTGTGTTTGCAGTGCGTTTGAGCTAATTTCAGCCTGATTAATGTCCCTTTTTTACTGTGATTCCTCATAGGATCGGCCGTCATTCCAAGTCACTGGACACGCAGAGATTTGTGTGCGCCCTCTGCACTGGTCAGCTTGTCTTGTTGACGCCTTCTAAGCCACGTGCTCCCACACCTTTTGCCAACTTTGTCAAGGAAAATTACTCAAGTGTACGACAGGAGCTAGCAGGACAGAGTCATGCAGAGGTGATGCGGAAACTTAGTGCAGACTTTGCCGCGAAGACTAAACTGAGTCAAAGCTGAGCCAGTATGTGTCCTTTACACAGGCAGCCTGTGAAATATCTCAGTCAGATAGTCTTACATTACTGAGCAGCTATGATTCTCAATGTTTTTTTTCTGTTTGTCTGTTGATCATTAGAGTTGCTGTAACTGGAAAACTGAATGAATAGAAAGTAAATGTTTCTGATTGTCTGCTTGTGTAGATGATGGCATCAAACAATGTCATACTTAATAAGTGACAGTGCCATGGGAAATGTCTGATATGAGCCTTTTAATGCTGTGCTGGTGCGATTTTTTTTTTTTTTTTTTTTTTTTTTTTTTTTTTTTTGTAATTAAAAAAAAATTAATTAAAAACATTTTTTTTGTTTTGCACCTTCAAGTCTTCAAATAAAGTTTAATTCTTCAATGGGGTTTTATTTATTCACTTATAATGGTTACTGGCAGTTTGGATTATCTGCCGTCATCTCACATTATAGCAATGAAACAGTTTAAATCAGGGGTGTCAAACATAGATTTAGATTTCTATAGATTTTTGTATTTTACTTATTAACTTATTTCTTTCATTTACTACAACAGGATTTCTTTTTCATATAGAAAAAGTGAGACAGTGTTGAAATTCTACTTCTTTTTCTTATTAGCCTGTGTTGTAAAATGAGTTGGAGGTCTCTGGTTTAAAAAAAAAACGCAGCTGCAGGGTCTTGGTGCTTGAAATGTCACATTTTCTCTGTAATAAATTTACAGAGAAAAAGTGAAGGTATCTCACCTGCTGGTTGCTTTTCAAATTTTAAAGGTACCTATATACCTGGGGTTCTTTCTGGGATAAATATCGGTGACTGGAGTACCACATCTGCTTCAGTTTTCCAGTGACAGCGTGGTGACCAGCTACAAACAGCATCCCCGGCATCTCCACACTGCTCAGCAGAAACCAGGCTAAAAGATGGACATGTATTAGTCTTGAAGAAAAGTAACTACAAGTAAAGTAGCTAAATATAGCTAATGTTATAATTAATAATAATAACAACAAAACCTTGCATACTTTGAGGATAAAAGTTATTTTAAAAATGTAGAAAGACAGAATTTTAATGAATAATAATTAAGCTTGTTGAACTGAGTAAAAAGAAACCAACTCATAATTCAAATTTCCTTTTGACAATCAAAAACAATAATAATTTTAAATTATAATACAGTTAAAAAAAAATTAACACAAAGCTGAAACTTAGCTTTAGCAAAGTTGCCTTTTTTATTTAAAAAAAAATGAATTACTCTTGTTTAGAGGCTCTAGAAGAACTTGATCCTTCACCCAGGCCATTTTACCCTTCTATAAAGCTTCCTAAAGGTTTTCTCTGTCTTTGAGTTTTTTTGGACATGTTTTCTCTCAATTTAGAATAAGAAAAAATATTTCTTAATCCCGACCTTTCTGCTCCTTCATACCAACTCCGGTGGGGTTTTTTTGTCTTCTTCTTCGGTGTTTAACGGCAGCTGGCATCCTTTTTGGTGCATTACTGCACCCTGCAGGATTCTCCAGTCCCTTCAGTCTGCTTCTGTAGCCTCTTATTCAGTCCAGCCACTTTGAGGTCACTCAGTACTGTCGCCCTTCCTGTGCCACTGTCCTTGTCTTAAAGTATGTTTTGTTCTTACATGATTTGTTCTTACAAATTTCTTAAAGTATGTTTAAAAAGAACAAAGAAAACAAAATGAATACATATGAAATATAAAATACTACACTATTGCCTTAGAAGTAAATACTGCTCAGAGAGTCAGCTTCCTTATCAGAGGTTTGTCTTGTCTTGTTGTCACTGAAGTAGCTGACACTAACAAAATGTTCATCTAATAGAAAATGGTGTTTGAACTGCTTTGAACTGTTGTAACATTTAAAAAAAAAAAATAAAAAAAACTGTATTCCTGCTCGTCTATTGAGGTTTTTATTTCTTCCCTTTTTTGCCCTGTTTAAAACTCAGTGCTGGTAAAATGTTATCTTTTTAAGTATCTAATAAACGTACGGTAATGTTTGCAGAGGTTGAAAGAGCACGGCATTGTTTTCTGTGAGTCTGCCTTTGCTATTAAGCAAATATTGACATGTAGAAAACAGCTCAGTACAGATGCCTTATTATTAACCCCCGCCCCCCTAACACCAACCTACACCCTCTCAGACGTTTGCACTAAGCAAATGCAGTCCTGATAATAGCACCTGTTGACATATCACTGTCAAAAGTGGATGTACTGTCTTTAGTGCTGGCATCAGAATACAGCTTTCGTATTAGAGCAACCAGGACCACATCAAGAAGTGATTACTTTTTTTTCTCCCCCATTTTAAAAGTGGCAAAGCTCAACAGACATTCTGGAGACTTGCCACTGGATTCTTTGCCCTAAACTAACCAAATGTGTTTTCCTGTAGGAGCTAAACATCAGTGGAAGCTTTATATCATGAATGTTGCCTGCAATGTGACAGTGCTAGAGGCCCAAGAACAGATCAACTCCACCATCTACCACCTCATTAAGATGGTCAGTATGTGCGCTAGCTACAGCGTGAACACAATGCTCAGTGTTCCTCTGCTCATTGTCATCCCGCGCTCCCCGTCACTCCTCAGACACACTTGGTTCTTGCTCCTCATACACCTTCTCCTCTGCAATAATCTCCAGGTAGGTCTGCACATTTAGATTTTTTTTTTTTTTTAATTAGCCAAACCCTTCTTAGATATCATTCTCACAAACATTTGAGCTAAATCATCATAATCAATGTTTTTTCAGCAACTCATCTGGACAATCAAAGCAGTTCTTTTAGGATGTGGGGAAGGTTTGGAAGGAACTGTCATTTACTCTGGAGAATATCACTTGTGTATTTTATGTATTTTGTTTGGAGGCCACATGACAACATGCTGTTTTGGATAGGTGTTACTTGGGCTTAACGCACAACCAGTCTGCTTATATGCTCACTGGTCACTTGATTGGTTATATCTCTTCAGCTGCTTATTAAAGATCACATCTAAGTACTCAGACAAATTGCAGCAACACAATACACTGAAGCATAGTCAAGGTGACCTCCTGAAGGTCAGACTGGCCAGACTGCTTCAAGCTGACAGAACTTCAGGCAACAGTGACTCAAATAATCACTCATTACAACCAAGATATGCAGAAGAGCACAGAACCTGTCAAACCTTGAAGCAGAATGGCTACAGCAGCAGAAGACCGCATAGAATCTGTGTTTAATAGCATCAGAAAAAAATACATTCAAGGTTTTATGATGCAACTTAAAAAATTGGTGATAAATCCAAAGTCAAGCCACTCAAATGAGCAATGCTCATTTAAAAATGAAAGTAAAAATAAACAGGACACGAGGACAAATTGCTTCAATGGGTTTAATTTTAACTGAAATACTTTTGTGCTGTTTACATAATTCAATTCACAAGACATTATGTAAAACATTCAGGAATATTGATGATAAAATACGCACAAAAGCATGACAGAAAATATATTAACAATCACTTTAAGACAATGTGACCAAAAACTGAATATAAAAAAACAAGGACGCAGCTTCTGGACCTGGAAAGGGAAGCAAATGCAAACTGACTTAAGCCTGCATTTCCTTCACAGGCCACTGTGGGCAGCTCTTGTAGTTCCAAATGTCTTTAAACAAACTGTTGTAGTACTTATTTGATCTATAAGCTAAGTACACAGCTTCCTCACTAAATAAGGGTCTCAGACACATGTTTCACATCAGCATGGGTTTAACTCTTTATCTGTTAAAGAGTTAAACCCAGCGTTACCTGTTACCTGTTAAAAGCCTACTAAGAGTAACCCTTGAAGCTGTTTTCTAAACTGACTGGTTTTTTTTTTTCACATTTCAGGCCTGCTTGTCCAACAAAATGACTGTGTGTTGGTCAGAATTTAGTGAAGGTGGTGTCTGCAAATGCAACTACCCTTGGAAATTATTTGACCACTAAAGGTGGTCAAACCACACCTTTATTGATAAATACAGAGGTGTCAAAGTGGTCATTAAAGGTACGGGGAGGCATTCAATGGTCATCTTTATGGGTGAAAGAGTTATTTAAAAAAAACTGAAATAGGCAAATTGTTCAAGTGAAAGCTTCTAAACAAGGTTTCACAAGGCTACATCCATGTTTTTTTTATACAGCCTTGAGGCTTTACACACCGGACGCATAAAATCTGTGCGAATATTTCGTTGGTTAAAAATATTTTTATGAGAGTCACCTATTCTTAATGCAGTCATTTATATGTTTGAAACAAGCTCGATTTTTTTTTGGGGGGGGGGGCAGTTGGTAAGAAGTGTGCTGTACCTTGAATCATGCACAGTACTGAATATACAAATAGTTAGATAACAGTATTTTACCTCAGACACTGCTCTGGGTCAGTCGGCTCTCTGAAATAATTTCTCTGCCTTCACGAATGTGTTCCCAACTGTGCCAACAAGAGCTCAAACTGCCCCACTGATATCATGAAATATGTCCGGAAGCAGTCGTGATACAGCTTGGATGAACCCAGAATTTCCCAGGACCGACTCATCATCGCTTGATGTTGGTTTTGAGGACGAACTTTCCGTAAAAGTTTGGAACAGAAAAAATTCTAAATTTTATGTCACTTTTTTTAAAATGCACTTGGTGTGTAATGGCCTGTAAGTGTGGGATCCAAGATGATGGTGTGCTAAGAGGCAGCTTCCCTGATTGTGAGAACTGCCCATTTAAGAGGCACAGGCACAAATCCACAGGCAGCACGTAGATGAGACAGAGCGCTCTCCAGTCATCAGTGGTTAACAAACACCTTCACTGCATTGCAAATTTTCCCAGGAAAACCAGTATAAAAGAGCCGAAACATGAGACGGTAATGGGAGTCACCGGTATACGAGTATGCTAACATAATGCACAAAGTATCACACAAAGCGCTGGAATGTACTACGTGTCACTGTATTGGTGCAGGCACGATGAATAACCTCTATAATATTATCAATATATATCCTTCATAAATGAATGCAGCATTGTAACAGGTAAGAGGGTGTACTCTTACAGTTTTGGCAGTATGTTGTCATGTAACTCAAAGAAGGGTGGTTTGGCATTTTGCTAGACTTTTTGTTCAAGTCTTTAAAGGTTTTGTAATGATTGTAGTTTTTGAAGCTTAAATGTCTTGACTGATTAAAAAAAAAGTATGGCACTATACAACGATAATAAGGTTTTGTTTTCTGGATAAATGGATGAGCAGCAAAACACCCTCACACTGATCCAGCCTGGTCCACCCAACCTTAATGCCTTTCATTTGCTTCAGTACAGGCAGGTTTTTTTCATAATGCGCAGGAACTCCTGCTGGTTCACTTCCCCATCTCCATCCCTGTCCGCTTCATCTATCATTTCCTGCAGGAACACACAAAACACGAGGAAATGAAAAGAAGAACTGAGAGATGGAGAAAGCAAAACAAGCTGGCTTGATAGCATTCACGAGCAAATGCTGTGTTGACATTATTCTAAATTGCCTTCACAGCCTTTGGCTTTGTCAACACAACCCACCAGCTAGATACAGTAATATGCTTTTGATATTTTATTATTAGCTGTTTTATGGCATGATGTAGAGCCTCACCTGCAGCTCTTCATCTGTCAGGTTCTCCCCAAGCTCTTTGGCTACCCTCTTCAGATTCTTGAATGATATCTTGCCCGTCTCGTCGTCATCAAACAGCCGGAAAGCTTTTAAGATCTCCTCCTTAGAGTCCTTTTCAGCCTAAAATTAGAGAAGAGGGAGAGTACTTTACTCCGGACTATACAACTCTTTAGTAACATAGAATTAAAAGCAATGCAACACATGTCTACCATTTTCTGTGTCATGACAGTGAGGAAGTCTGCAAAGGAGATCTTTCCTGTGCCATCCTTATCAACTTCACCTATCATCTTCTTGATCTCCTCTTTCTTTGGTTCAAATCCCAGAGCTCTCATGGCAACCTGGCACAGAGTAAGAAACACAGACATTCAAAGCATACATGGGTAATTATCTTTCCTTAGCAGCGGCAGGATAAATTATGTATCGTATCAGTGGGACATAATAATAGTTAATCTGGTCTTTAGCCGGTCTTAAAAAAAGGTTAAAAAAAACTTCAAATAAAAGATTGTAAGGTTGCTTCCAAACAATTATTCCAAACAGAGTCCATCACTGTGCATTGAGAATGAGTATTTACCAGCAGAAAAACGTTTCAAAAATGAACTTATTTTGTCCCCTTATATATTTAAGCCCTTTCAAAATAGTGGACAAAGTCTTTACTTTGGGTCGACAGTCATCATTTCAGTTTAACTTAAATAAGTTTGGCTAAATGAAGCACTAAATGAGGAGTGTACCAAATAACTATATATGCAGCTAACTGAACATGCAGACATCAGGGCATGAGATCTTTTACCTTAAGCTCCTTCACATCGATGTATCCAGAGCCATCAGTGTCAAACAGCTCAAAGGCCTCCCTGATCTCCTGCTTCTGTACCTCCGTCAGCTCTGGCTTGGGGGCTGTCTTCTTGCGAGGAGGGGGCACCGGACCCTGCAGGGATGGTCTCTTGGCAACGGTTGCCTGGTGGTGGGGACACAGGAGGAAAAATATAAAGTATTGTATTCAAAACGTGTTTTTCCCCATACCTAACCACTGCCGGTTTACAAGTTATACCAGTCAGATGTCACACACGAACACGGAATTACGTAATTACTAGATAATGAAATATGTTCGCTCACCATCAGTTGCTGTATGTGTACCTGGCAAATCTGGCTGCAGATCTTTTAGGCCAATCACTGTTTTCGTCTGGGCTGTGACGCTGTCATTTTGGGAAGGGGAAGACAATAAAGCGGTTTCCAGTTTACATCACTGCTTTAATGACACCTAGTCTGGGAGAAATATGTTATACAGTAAAGCATCGTTCTTATTTCGCTGTAACAGCCTACCTGCTACAATGTGGATGAAAAAAGAAAAGCGCAGGCGAACCAGCTTGTGTCACGAAGCGGGTGTTTGATTTGTTTACCCTTTGTACCAGCGGACAACCAGTGGTTCCTGGCCGTGGAGGAGTTAGAGAAAGGATGCACCGAGGCACAACGAGAAGTAGAAATCAAACGCAACAGTCGGGAAAAAAGCTGATTGGTTGGTGAGAATCACGGGGTTCTTTACGGTAACAACATTCACAGCGGCGCAGAAGGTGTGCCACGGATAGAAGCTGCTTGGAGATAATGTGGAGATCTGGGAAGTCATACCTAAATAGATATGATCTTATTTCATTTTGTAAATGGTGTGATTCCTCGTGGTAATCAGTTTAATTTCCTCCGTGCTAGGGATTCAGAAACACACTGAGAGTCTAAAACAGTCTGATGAGACAATAAATCAAGTCAAAGTCAGTTTTATTGTCAAAAACCATTAGTACAGATCATAGACAGGAATTTGAAATTGCAATGTTCCCAGGGCCCCCAGTGTACACTAGACAACATAAAGATAAAAAGATAAAAAGGAAATAAAAGTCTTATATACAACACAATATAATACAATCTTATATAAACTCATCATTGCTCACAATAATGCACGATGATAATAATAATAATAATAATAAGGATGAGCACGACGTGGAAAAAGCATAATTTTCTCCGGAATCAATAAAGAAGAGCATGAAACGAGAAGTTATTAGTCCAAGTTATATGGAGTTTAATACTGCAATTAGAAGGCTCTTCTTATTTTATTTATATATCTATTTATTAAATTTTTCTAACACTTTTCTGCACTCTGTGATATTTGCATCCAATGTGAGCAGGTTATTTATGCTGAAGCACAGATCTTGTAATATATGCACCGAGATGGCGGAGATCTGTGCCAGAGATGCCGGCAGGATCAACAAATTAATCCACGAGGCTGGAAGCATCACTGGCCTGAATCTGGAAGCGCTGGAGTAAGTGAAGAGCAGAGGTTCACTGATATAACTGCTCTCAGTCACGCACAATCCATCACCCCTGCTTCATTCCACCCAGCAGACCCAGCAGACCTCATTCTCCCTCAGACTTACTGAACCCTGCTGCCATAAAGAATGCTTCAAGAAATCAATTCCGCTGCTCTCTGTAAAACTCTCACAAACACACGTCTGTATTATACCTTCTTGCTGCTGTTTCTAAGACTCACGGTGTGCATATTATTTATTCATGCTCTTTTGCACGATCTCAGTTTTATAGATTTTTTTTTCTTTAACGTCATTTTTTCTATTCTTCATTTTTATCACTGTTGTATATGCAAACACGCCTCACATTATAAAGCCTTCACTCTACTTGCAGTACTTTCATTTTTGGTAGTTGTGTAAGCTCAGGTTGAGTGGCTTGTAGAACAAAATGTTTGAAGTAAGGCTGAGATGGTTTGGACATGTGCAGAGGAGAGATATCGGATATACTGAAGAAAAGATGTTGAATATAGGGCTACTAAATATCAAACATCACGATTTTCACGCTGGCTCCTTGAAGTTAGATTCAAGGGGCGTGGTTTTTGAGCTGGTGGGCGGCTGAAATAAGCTTCTGCCCTCTGATTGGTCAATGTGGTGGCGTTCTTTGACGTATCCCAAATACTACTGGCTTTTCGCAAGGGTCAGCTTCGTGACTTGACCAATGAGAGAGCAGTTCTCACTCAGCTGATTGAACAGTTCAGGTGGCTCGTGCGCGGTTTCCTCGGGCTCGCTGGGTTCAGGTATATGACACAGGAAACAGTGTCGCATGCTTCTTGTACGAAAAGTCGTCACATTTATCTTGTCTGCGCTGAGCATCGATTTTCTCCACGCAAAACTTTTCCCCACGCTGCCTGAGACCCACCACGGTTTACTTACTTGTTGGTCACTTTTCATTGGTTTCCCATGGCTACACGTGTGCGACCGGTGAGTTGAAACATCATTATCAGCCCAGTTGTGCTTTGATATTTTATGTCAGCGCCGTTTATATTCACGTGCGTGTCAATAATCGCCCCCTGCTTGTTTTGATACAGAGTAGTAAACGGTGTGCGGTCATCGGGGGGTCCGGTTTCTTGGGCAGACACCTGGTGGAGAAGCTGCTGGACCGAGGCTACTCTGTGTCTGTGTTTGACATCCGTCAGAGCTACGAGCTGCCTGGCGTCACCTTCTACCAGGGAGACCTGTGCGACAAACAAGTGAGGCTGCTCTTTCAGATCTCTGAGGGCTCAAAGGTCAAAAAAGAAAAAAAATTGCTAGACCACAAAATGTTGGGTGATAATCGGGTTAAAACGCCTTAATTTATTGCTTATCGGGTCAGTTTAAAGAGTAAAGACTTCTATATGTGCAGTTTGCTAATTCATTCTTGCACCAGATATCCTTAAAACAAAACTCCTGCCCCAGGACAAACAAATGCAAACCAAATTTCACCAGGTGCCTGCTTTGTTCTGCTCCAGGCTCTGCTGGCAGCGCTGAAGGATGTGTCCTTGGTCTTTCACTGTGCCTCTCCATCGCCTGCCAGTGACGACCGTGCTCTGTTTGAGAGGGTCAACATCCAGGGCACACAGACTGTTATCCAGACCTGCATAGAGTCTGGGGTACAGGTGAGGGACAGCATTTAGGTGCCTAAAGTTCACTCTTTAGAGAATAAGAGAAGACAAAGTGTCTTTAATGTGCAGTTTTGTTTCGTTTTTTTCTTTGCCAGAGGTTGGTCCTGACCAGCAGTGCCAGCGTGGTGTTTGAGGGGACTGACATTAAGAACGGGAGAGAGGATCTGCCGTATGCGAAGAAGCCCATTGACTACTACACAAAGACCAAAATTGAGCAGGAGAAGGTAGGCAGGAACGTAGGAGGGTGTATTCGAGTTTGTTGGTGTGACTGGCAAGGCCCTGTAGTTGGCACTGTAGCCCAAAGGCAAGAGAGAAAATTTTATTTGTTATTTTAAACCAAAGTAGGAGTGAAATGAAGGCTCTAATTTCCACTTTTTGATGCAGTCAGTCATACATTTTAGAGAGAACAGGAGAAATAATAAACTCTTCATTTGCATTTCATTTGAATGCATTTACAAGTATAATTTAGCCTCTTGTTTTCTATTGTCACATTTTTAAGCCTCATCTAGACTGTTTGTATCTGTACAGTTAGGCTACGTTCACACTGCAGGTCTTAATGCTCAATTCCGATTTTTTGATCAAATCCGATTTTTTTGTCTGCTTGTTCACACTACAAATAAAATGCGACAGCAAACGTGCTCTAGTGTGAACCCTCAAAGCGGCCCGCATGCGCAAAAGAAGATGTCACACACAACGCGCTCTGTTTAGACCCAGAGGAAACAATATTGTTTGACTGATGGCCCTTAATATAAAGACTTTGGACTTTACGTTTCCCAATTTTTGCTTTAAGTTATTTTGTTATTTACATAATAATGTAAATAACCTAACAATTATCCTTATTGCTGTTTTAGAGGAGCGGTTCTTCAAAGGATAGTTGCAGATTTCTGTCAGAATCTGCAGATTATACAGTACAAATAAAATGTTCACGTTTCTCCAACGTTGTCTTCCCAACAGTTTCACTTACATCTACACGGGATGGCCAGGAAGCGTTCGCGATGTCTTCTCCGGCGCTGCTAATTGGCGTCTGTCTTGTGTCAGTGACGTAAAAGACGGATTTAATGTGACATGACCGTTCAACCAGCAGTCGTTTTCTAAAACATCAGATATGTATCGGATTCAGTACCACATACGAAAGTGACCCAGATCGGATTTGAAAATATCGGATTTGTGCCGTTCACACTGTCATACCATGATCGGATATGGGTCGCATAGGGTCAAAAAAGTCGGATTTGATGCGCTTTCGCCTGCAGTGTGAACGTAGCCGTAGATACATAGAAAAAAACCCTCATATTGATAATGGCTGAACAGAACTGCTGGAGTAATTATGCAGATTAGGGAGATGCAAATGCAATTAAATAGATTAAATTAAAATAGATAATTTAAGACAAATATAACGGCATAAGGAGGAGAGAAGAACGAGAAACAAAGACCTCACAGTGGTGTGTGCATGAATGCATGAATACACAGATATGTGTATTGTTTCCAGTCTGTAAGTTGACTCATCTCAGCATGCCATATTATGATGAATAGATCTTTTTTTGAACTCTCAACATATTATTTGTTTCATCTGACATATCTTCCTATCTTCATTACTCAGTTGTTATACAATGGAGGGCCACATTTGAGCCATCTAACTATGATACACTTGATTGTTGCAGTTAACAGAATTCTATCAATTCCCCTCAATTTGACCCAGCAGTACCACCTTCAGGTCTTTTTATGAAGTTTTGGTGGTATACCTCTTTTTCCATCCATCCATCTTCTTCCACTTATCCAATTCACGGTCATGGGGGGCTGGAGCCTATTCTAGCTGTCATAGGGAAAAAGGTGGGGTACACCCTGGACAGGCTGCCAATCCATCACAGGATTAACACATGAAGACAGACAACCATTCACACCTACAACCAGTTTAGAGTCACCAATTAACCTAACCTGCATGTCTTTGGACAGTGTGGGGGAAAGCCAGAGTACCCAGAGGAAACCCATGCAAGCCCACAGGGAACATGTGAAAAAATAAACATATAATAGCCTACATTTCACTTCTTTTGCTTTTAAATGCATATATACATGCATTCTCCACATGATCTTGTTGCATTATTTTGTTAAGATCCAATATTTAATCTGGTAACATTTTAACGTTCAAGTTAATGGTTTCTATATTAACGTAAGTTAGGTTAAAAACTGTTCTTGAACCATCAGAGCCAATTCAAAGAATTCAAATCTAGTCACCGCTAGAACAGCTGCCTTATGGAAAAACAGGTTTTTGGCTTGGATGCACAGCCTATGATACCTGACATCTAAATGATGAGGTTCAAAAGCACATAGGAAATTTTTTTTTTTTTAACTTACTTTGTTATATACTTCCACAGTAATGTGATTACTTTTTAGATTTGATGCAATTACGACAAGGGGACCAATTGCAACACTCTGACTTTTTGCGTTAAAATAATTTAAATAGTTTTCATATTAGTGACAATGTTACAAATTGTATTGTTAGTTGGTGCACATGTATATGTCCCTTTTGTCAAAATGTGACTAATGTACTTGTTGTAGTCTCTCATTTATGAAGGAAAATGTATTTTTTTTTTGTCTCCCCTGTTATAGCAATCAAATACCCAACAATGCACGATAAAGGTGCCCTCTAACTTTAGCTTGCTACCCTGTTTGCAGGTTTATTATAAAAATTTATAAAGTTCGATAAAGAAAGTCCTTAGTTGAAGATGTCTGAAGATGTCTGAAGATGACTGCGTTATAAAGGCTCAATTCCTTTCAGCCTTTGAGTTGACTTAAGACCGCCGTCATTGGGTAAAAGCAAGTCCATGATCTGATCATTTTTTTTGTACTTGTTGGGAGTGAATAAAGTCTTGTTTTTTAATGCGTATTAGTGCAGAGAGAGTCCAAATGTTACATTTATTTCCCTCCAAATTTTTATTCCTTAATTCTTGTTTCTTGTTCATTTGCTATTCTGTGGGTTGTCTGAGAAAAGCGAGGCCTGTAGGGGTTTAGAGCTGAAGTCTGGAAGTTGCAGACACTCTTTTGCAGCTGTATCCTGTTCTGTTTTTTGTGTTTAGTTGGTCCTCAAGGCTTGTGACAAGCAAAAGGGCTTCCTCACAGTTGCAATTCGGCCTCACGGCATCTTTGGTCCTCGAGATCCACAGCTGGTTCCCATCCTGGTGGACACGGCTCGCAGGGGCAAAATGAAATTCATCATTGGGTGAGTCATAGCATTTTAAATATTTAATAATCACTCACGTAAAAGAAACAGCTTTTATCTGATAAAACACACCTAACAAACTGATAAGACTAAATGATAATCAATTCAGCAACAATCACTGCTGATGATCTGAAGGTCTGCTGATTTTAGTCCAATCCCTGTGCTTCTTTGACAACATCAGTGCACGTGTGTCATAAGAGCTCAGAGTAAAGCCTGCGTCAGCAAAAAAGACAAGAAAAACACCCCCCCAATATATTTTATATATTTGAGAGAGCCAGCAGCTGCTGCATCTGCATGTACTGCCTTCAGCATAAAACACTGTGATGTGTTGTTTGTGGTGTGGAAGGCTGGACTCACAGCATTTGACAGAAAGTGACAACATGGAGTTGTAGGATTTGAAAGCAAGGCTTTCTTTGGTCTTGAGTGGGTTTTGATGGTGAAACAATACCAAGTTGAATCAAGGATTTTAGCATTCTCTTCTAATAAACAAGGTAAGTTATCAGTGAAGTATTGGTGTTTCTGAAATACGAAGCTGACAGCAGCCTTGAGATGGTGGCTCAGCCCACACAGCCACGTGAAAAACAAAACAAACTTGAATTGCTTTCTGTATGACGTTATCAATCTCTCACATAAAAGTGGAGGAATTTTGGCCCACTCCTTTTTACAACATTGCTTCAGTTCATTGATGTTTACCCACAACTCTGTTTAAGGCCTTCTATGGCATTTCAGCCAGGAAGGGGTGTGGACTTTGACTGGTTCATTGCAACATACTGATTCTGTTCTTTTTCATCCATTCAGCTGTGTTTGGGATCATTGTCCTGTTGCGTAACCCAGTTTTGCCAGAATTTTAGCTGTCGGATGAATGTTCTTACATTTGACTTTAGAATACTTTTCATGGTCGACTCACTGACTGCAAGGTGTCCGGGTCCCGTGGCTGCAAAACGAGCACAAAATCATGATTCCCTCCATTACCATGTTTGTGCTGATATGATGCGTTGGGGTTTTGTCAAATGTGGCACTGTGTATTCTGTTCAAACATCTCAACTTTGGTTTGGTCCATCCAAAGGAAATTGTTCGAGAACTCTTGTAGTTTTTTCAGATGTAATTATGCCAACCTATGCTGTGCTGCCGTGTTCTTTTATGACAGAAGAGGCTTTCTCCTGGCAGTCCTTACAAATAGGCTGTATTTTCTCAGTTTTTTACTAATTGTACTGTCATGAACTTTAACTTTTAACATGCCAACTTACACATGTACAGTCTGAGATGTAGCTCTTGGGTTTTTTTGGGGCGGGGCGGGGGGGGCAGTTTTTCTGAATATTACTCAGTCTGACCTTGGGGTGAATTTGCTGAATCGTTCACTCCTGGGAGAATTGTGGCATTGTGTTACCACACACCTGACTGCTCAATGCCAATAAAGCGCTAAAACGTATGCTTTCATAGCAGTGCTCGCACTTGCTGATGATGAACTGATGAAGTTCATGTGATTAGCAGCATCTGACAACTGCTACTTAACATTGTAATTCCTGTGAAAGCAGCATGAAAGCGTGCTACTACCACTAATTATTAGATCCTAGTACTTGTTTTCAAAAAGGATTTCTTGATGGTTTTCAGTTAAATAATTAGTTTTTATCTCCTTCAGTGATGGAACCAATCTGGTAGATTTTACCTTTGTGGAGAATGTAGTTCATGGACACATTCTGGCTGCTGAACGGCTGAGAGCAGACTCCCCCATATGTGGGAAGGTGAGTTAAAATAAAATCCACAGCAGTGGTGGCACCAAGTGGTTAACATGCTTTTCATTCAGTTAATTTACTTTAATTTTTCTCCGTTTGTCTTCCAGCCATATCACATAACCAACGATGAGCCAATTCGCTTTTGGGACTTCATGTCTCAAGTATTGGTGGGTCTTGGATATCCTCCTCCCCGCTACCACCTCCCTTACAGTTTGGTGTACGGACTGGCCCTTCTCCTCTGGCTGCTTTCTGTTTTCTTGAGTCCTTTAATATCTTTCAAGCCAACTTTTACACCTATGAGAGTGGCTCTGGCTGGAACCCACCACTACTACAGCTGTAAACGTGCCAAAGAAGACCTGGGCTACATACCGGTAGTCAGCCTGAAGAATGCGATTGCACGCACCGTGGAGAGCTATCCTCATCTCAGATGCGAGGCTTGACGGGAGGCTGGAATTACAGACTGCTGAGACATGTAGAGCTCTGGGCATTTATACAATTAAACTCATAATGAGAATAATGTGATGTGGTTATACTAAATGGAAAATGATGGAAGTAACTAGTGATAGTTAAACTTCACCATGTGAAGGATTTGTATGCCTTTTTTATTTTTCATGTAGCATTTCCACCAGTAGATGGCAGCAGGTGGTGTTGGTACTGGTGTCCTTGTTGCAGTCTGATCATACGCAAACTGCAGAGTACATCCACTCTTAATGCCAGTACAGTGATCACAGCTGATTTTTGTTGTCTTCTGTTCTTTTGTACTTGTAAACACTGAGATGCTGCTCTTGAGATTTCAAAATGCCTTCATACATTCCTCCACATGCTCTTGATAGAACATATATATTTACATGTGTGTAATACAATATATGATTATGTGAATGTTTGGCCTGGAACAGACTTTGCACAAGTTTCTGACATGCTGTTAAGTGAAATCTTCAGCGATACTGTAGACAGTCGTGTGCTTACATATTTGTTCCAACTGTCTGGGCAGAAAGTCCTTTGCTGATTAAACATGACAATGCCCTCATGCACAACGTGAAGTTTTCTTAGGAAATGTTTTTCAGAGTTTGGAGTGAAAAGAACTTGAATGGCCTTCACAGAGCCCTGACTTCAACCCCGCCACATACCTCTGGGACAGGTTAACTGGCTGATTGTAAACCAGGTCTTATTGCCTAACATCAGTGGTTGACCTCGCTGATCCTCTCGTAGCTGAAAGGGGACAAATCCCTGCAGTCAGGTTCCAGAAGTATGTGGAAAACTTTTCTAAGAGAATTGACTGCACCGTCACTGCAAACATGCCCACGCAAACAAGGCTCTCAGACACATCCTTCAGCCATAAACTTCTACAGAATTTCATTGAAACACTAATTGGTTAGAAATGCATCTGCAGTGTGGGACATTACAGGAAAAAACAAGTCCTAACTTGTTTGGCGTCACGACAGAAATCAGTATTTTGACAGCCAATACATTTGGGTCTCTCTTCATTACACACTGTTGAAGCCAAGGGGATTTCTTTGTTGTTGTTTTTGTAGTTGTAGATGTAGTAGTTAGTGTAGGTTTATTATCTGCTCTTTGCTTACCTGGCAGCACTTTTACAAAGTTGCCCACACCTTACCCGCAGGGCAGAACCATCTGTTATTTTTATATAGTCTCTGCAGTCTGCTATAACTCCAGAACTCCCCAAGGGGGAACTACTGTTCAAGTATATCCTAAACAACACTTGTACTTTTTTGGGACTGTTCATATTCCCTATGACTATCCAACCATTCATATGTCTTCATCCAGTATGGGCTGGAACATCTCAGCTGTCATAGGGTGAGGGATGGGGAACGCACTGGATGCACCTGTTTGTCACATGTCTAATAGAGTGATTCACACTTACACCTACAACCAATTTTAAATCACCATTCTGCTTAATGTGTAGGTCCTTGAACCTACATGGGAGGAAGCTGTAGCACCCACAGAGAATCTGTGAACTCCACACAGAAAGGTCAGGGCCAGGCAGTGGATTCAAACCCAGGATCTTGTTCCTGCTGCTATGAGAGAACAAACCTCTGCTAACCTCTGTACCAAAAGACTTCCTTGGGTCGGTATCTTGTGTTGTTGTCCACGGGGACGACATCCTGAGGAGAAAATTAGCAGAATTTGAGTGCACCGTTTCTTACATCGGAGTTGATGTAAGAGGAGAAATAAACGCAGCCACCAGTAGCGGTTTCAGTGCACAGGTAAATGCATGCACATCAGTTTAATAAAATTCTGATATGACATTATCATGTGAACTAGATTAACATCCACAGGTTCCAGTCACTCAGCTGTTAGATGCTGGGTGTCATAAGCATGGCGTGTGCTTTGATGAGTCAGGGAGACTGTGTTATTCAAGCACCGTCATTAAAAACAATGATGGGCTGGGTAATACTAAAACACAGCTATAATCCTAATATTTACACATCCATCTCCTACATGGAAATGAAAAAGCTGAGATACTAATGAAGTCGTCGACACTGACGTGCTTCGTTTTCACAGTGTTAAATGTATTGGTTACATTACTTAAGTTTGTCTTTTCCCTGTTCAGCATTTTTGTCATTCCTTGTCTTGGTGTGGTGAGAATAAGGTGGGGGTTATGTTCAGATACTTTGCATTCTCATTATAATTCTGAGCCAGCAGCACCCTAATGATTCACTTGCTAGAGTCAGAGCCACTGGGCAAGGCCGTCTGACTGGTTTCTTCTACAAGGGAACAAGGGAGAGAGATCCAGGTGAATAATACACGTTAGCATTTACACTTGCAAGTGTGCTCGCCAGAGCGAAACTTTGGCATTCAGAGTTGCCAATTTCCTCTTCCACCTACTTTCTGTGACGTGTTGTGAAACCTATCTACACCCTTTCTGTGATTTTGAAACGGCCTCGTAAATATGTACACAGACTGTTTATGGGTTTTTTGTGCTTTTTCTAAGGCACAGTGTGGTTTCAGAAAGTTGAAACTGTGGCCAAATGCTCAGAAAGTGTTCTTTTGCCATTTGTAGGAGAAAAAAAATTGCTCGACAATTGCAGGCACATCCTTGCCTTTCTCTTACACAAACATGGATATAGTCGCTCGGATTGAGCAAACATTTTGTTTACAATGGGCTTTCATCTGTTTTTCTTCCTAGGATATCCTGCGTATTGCAAAGCACAGGGTAATCCATAAATGACCTTTACCAGAGCTTATAAAAAAAATTCAATGTTCACGCCAGCATACATGATTTTTCCTTCACAGAAACACACGTGAAAGTATAAAACACCTTTGCTTTAAGAATAAAATTAAGAATGTTCCAAGCTTGTGTTCTATTTTTACTGCCGACCGCTGTTTCTCTTCATTATCTCGGTTCTGTGCCGTGTTCTTGTTTTAATGCGTGTGCTTCCTTGGTTTTCCTACTCAGTGAGCATGAGACGAGCGTTTCCCAAAGGAGATGTTGCTGTGTGTCGCTTCGTTTATGTATGCCATGCAGTGCACCTTGTCTTTGCCCCTATGCCTTGCTCATTCTAAGCATTGATTGCCAGCCACCTGTACGACAGGTATGTGCTTGCTGTCATCCACGAACAAAGCCCAGATGTAGTAAACAGAAATAAATTCTTAGCAACCTCTCTTACGCACACACACACACACACACACACACACACACACACACACACACACACACACACACACACACACACACACACACACACACACACAAGTGGATAGACAAACACACGCTGCTCCACCCCATATCTACCTCCCTTGACTGGCTGGGCTTGTTAGTGCTCACGCCTGTACCTGTTGGCTAATACGTCGGGCTGAGACACCTGTTAGACAGAGAAAGACTTTTCCTCTGTTCACACCAACCACACTCACTAGGACACAGATTCTCAACAAATCTTCCTGTGCTGGATATAAAGTGACAGCAGGTAGGAACTCTGGTGTTTACTTATTCATGCCATGATATTTTGTGTATTTTAAAAGTGTCAGAGCGATTGGTTGGGTTACATAAACTGTTTGTTGAAAGTGTTCATTATGAGAGTCTGCCCTCTCATTTTCTGGGTGTTTCTTTGCCATGATTGCTTCCTATCGTGCTCGGGGCTTCCTTTAAAATGCTATTGGCTTTCATTAATCATTTATCTCTTATAGACTGATGTGCTAAACCGAAGATAAATATGGTCTCTGAGCCCTCAGTTTGTTCTGTCACCAATATTCAGGAAAATCCTCAAGAGATATTGTGCCAAATTACTCCAAAGGGAATGAATTCACAGCCTAAGGAAGGACTTTTTTTTAAAAGTGATATTTGCATTCTGACTTTAGCAACACTCCACAGTTTTGCATAAGCTCTACTCTGTGTCTACTTTCAGATAAGGGAACACTTGCGATTGTTTCATTAGTATTTTCCCCTTTCTACTGAAGTTCCCCTGAGGACGTGGGCTTGCCTCTGAGCAACTCGTTTCTCTTTTCTGATCCTAAATAGCTGGGGCTCAGTTTATTTGGAAATGAGTGAATAGAAAGCAATATTTGTGTAATCAGGTTAATCTTATGTGGGCCAGTTTATATTGTTACAGAGTGTCAGATACACAGAATGCCTATCTGCGTCCATTCATATTTGGTCAGTCACTGCATATTTTGGAAAGTGGACGGACAGGATCGTCGGCATGTTTTAAGGATGAAACTGAGGAATGTTTGACACAGCACATGTTTCTCAATGGGAGGGGACATAGTATGGGAACAAAGTTGCAACTCACTGTTCACATCACACACCTTATTTTTACAAGATGCCAATCATCTCTCTGAATATATAATTTAGTGGTCTGCAAAGAAAAGAGAAGAAAGAAGAGAGTTAGAACCCCGTGAAACAAGCATGTCAAAAGGTGAGCAGATTTTGATTTTAATGTGAGATGATGTGTTTCCTCCAATAAAAGCTGGGAGTATTATGCATCTGTGCCGGGCTCTTGGCTATAAATTCACTTATTACCCTGATTTAAGGCAAACTACAAGTGGTTGATGATATAGTGTCTTCTGGCCCAAAGGGGGACTGTATGTCTTAGAAGCTATCAAGCAGACAATTATTAAGCTGTCATTATGATGCAGCATATAGTGTGTATCATATCTCAAATGTGAGCTTGTGCGCGGGTGTGTGATATGCACATGTTTGTATCTCAGAGGGAGACAGAGCGGCTGTGCTGCGTACCACCAAAGTCCGGACAAGGCTGAGAGGAGACGCCAGCTGGTTGCAACGCAGCAATGACTCTAAGGATGAAACGCAGGAGGAGAAACCATGGTAAACACCCCTGTTTAAGCAGGATACCCATCATCCCGTTATCTTCCACTCTGTCACAAAATAAATAAATAAAAATAAGATAAAACCAAGCTCCATTGCAGGATAGCGGAAGTTAAAGCCAGCCGTCTGAGCGGAGCCCCTGCTGACACCAGTCCAGTGTCTTCGCCAACAAATTCTACTCCGCCACCAACCAAGTCTGACACTGAGAGGTAAACCCAGGTTTTTAATGTCACAGGCTTATCTGCAGTTCTCTGAAACATGACTGTGCTGATAACAAGTCTCTGTTTTGAGTTTAGGCAGCCAACATCCGGATACCTTATCAGGTAAGAGAAAGGCTTCTGATATTCTGAGCACCACCATCTGGGTTATAAATAAAGTTTACCACAAAGCATATAAAAACATATATATATAAAAAACAGAGATTTTAGTCAGCCAAAGTGGAGTCGCAGTCACCATCACAGTGAACACTTAAAAATAAACAAACAAAACACACACACACAAACTGTATGAAGAAATAAGAGCTTGTTCAGGACTTTCTTTCTTTCTTTTTCTTCAGGGGTGTTTTCACTAAAGTGGACAAGCCTCCTTCATCCCCAACATCTAACAGCTTTAGGTAAGAGCAGCTGAACAACACGGCATCGACAAGCAGTTTGACCTTTCCTCCATTACTTATTATCTGGTTTTATTGCAGCAAAACACCGCAATTCAACAAAAAGCCTTCAGATACCTACAAGAAAATGTGAGCAAACGTAAATTCAGAGTCCCAGTTTAACTGCTGGCAGCTGGATGAGAGAGTCTTTTCACAAGGTGCATGTTTGTGCTTCTGTTCCTCAGAGCGCCCCACACTGTGCGGTCTGCTGCAGAGAAACAGGAGGGCCAGCTTAGCCTCGAGGAGCAGGAAAAGCGGTAAGACTCTCTTTGCATCCTGAAGTTAGACACCCGGGAAAGAGATTACATTAACATTATTCTGATTCATTCTGCAGGACGGAGAAAGCCAGTAATGTTCTGAGGAAATCTGCAACCAGGCAACGGTCTTACGTGCTTTCAGCTGCAAAGAAATACGAGTACGTATTTTCTCATGCCACTATTCTAATGCTTATCTTGAGATACAGCATGTTTCTGTAATGCTTTCATAAAAGAACAGAGTGCATATGTTTAAAACTTCCCATGCAGTGGGAAATTCTTTTCACTGACGTGCCCTGCTGAGCACTTACGGAGGCATTCACACAGGCTTTGTGTTCAAAACTCTAAGGTCTCAAGAAATGCCTGACACATCGCTCATCAATAGCAGTCCAGCATTTGTGGCTAAAAGGTAAGCCCTTTTTCCTAGAGGCAAAAAGAAAAAATATGTGAAATATGTGCTCTACACTTGCATGCATTTCTACTTGTGCCATTGTGTGGTTGACTAAAAATGTGCAGGGTGGAGATTACTGATGATGATGAGCCTTCTGAGACTCCTGCACCTGCCAGCGCTGTGCTGCCATCCCCTGTTGTTCCTGTCACATCTGTTGCATCCAAGCCTGTGCCCGAACCTCAGAAAATGTAAATCCTGCACCATGTTTCTATTTCCAGTGCAACAAGTGATTTGAGTTTGATTCATTATCTCTGTGGTTTACAGTGCTGACACCAGCACTAAGACAGCTGCTGCTGTGAGTGTTAATGAGCCGGTTGCTCCAAAGTTGGAGAAGAAGGCCACCCCAGAGCCTGCAAAAGAAGAGGCCCCTCAAGTGTCTGTTACAAAAGAACAGCCAACTTTTGACACCAAGGTGGCTGCTCCCCTCCCTGAACTAATCAAAGATTGTCTTCAAGTAGCCTCTAAAGAGCCACAACCCAAAGAGTCTGGGCAGACTAAAACGCCTCTGGTTGATCATTCGCCACCATCAAAACCCCCAATATCATCTAATCAAAAGTCCCCAGAGTCGACCACTGCAGTGTCTCCTGTCCCGACCTCTGTCACCAAGTCACCTGCACCTGTGTCCCCTGATGTGGCTTCAACGCCTGCAAAATCAGATGTCAAAGTGTCTCCTGTCCCGACCTCCACTGTCCCGACCTCCACTGTCACCAAATCACCTGCACCTGTTTCCCCTGATGTGACTTCAACTCCTGCAAAACCAGATGTCAAAGTGTCTCCTGTCCCGACCTCCACTGTCCCGACCTCCACTGTCACCAAATCACCTGCACCTGTTTCCCCTGATGTGACTTCAACTCCTGCAAAACCAGATGTCAAAGTGTCTCCTGTCCCAACCTCCACTGTCCCGACCTCCACTATCACCAAATCACCTTCACCTGTGTCCCCCGATGTGGCTTCAACTCCTGCAAAATCAGATGTCAAAGTGTCTCCTGTCCCGACCTCCACTGACCCGACCTCCACTGTCACCAAGTCACCTGCACCTGTGTCCCCTGATGTGACTTCAACTCCTGCAAAATCAGATGTCAAAGTGTCTCCTGTCCCAACCTCCACTGTCCCAACCTCCACTGTCCCGACCTCCACTGTCCCAACCTCCACTGTCACCAAGTCACCTGCACCTGTGTCCCCTGATGTGACTTCAACTCCTGCAAAATCAGATGTCAAAGTGTCTCCTGTCCCGACCTCCACTGTCCCGATCTCTACTGTCACCAAGTCACCTGCACCTGTGTCCCCTAATGTGACTTCAACTCCTGCAAAATCAGATGTCAAAGTGTCTCCTGTCCCGACCTCCACTGTCCCAACCTCCACTGTCCCGACCTCCACTGTCCCAACCTCCACTGTCACCAAGTCACCTGCACCTGTGTCCCCTGATGTGACTTCAACTCCTGCAAAATCAGATGTCAAAGTGTCTCCTGTCCCGACCTCCACTGTCCCAACCTCCACTGTCATCAAATCACCTGCACCTGTGTCCCCTGATGTGACTTCAACTCCTGAGAAACCAGATGTCAAAGTGTCTCCTGTCCCGACCTCCACTGTCACCAAGTCACCTGCACCTGTGTCCCCTGATGTGACTTCAACTCCTGCAAAATCAGATGTCAAAGTGTCTCCTGTCCCGACCTCCACTGTCCCAACCTCCACTGTCCCAACCTCCACTGTCACCAAATCACCTGCACCTGTGTCCCCTGATGTGACTTCAACGCCTGCAAAATCAGATGTCAAAGTGTCTCCTGTCCCGACCTCCACTGTCCCAACCTCCACTGTCACCAAATCACCTGCACCTGTGTCCCCTGATGTGACTTCAACTCCTGCAAAATCAGATGTCAAAGTGTCTCCTGTCCCGACCTCCACTGTCCCAACCTCCACTGTCCCAACCTCCACTGTCACCAAATCACCTGCACCTGTGTCCCCTGATGTGACTTCAACGCCTGCAAAATCAGATGTCAAAGTGTCTCCTGTCCCGACCTCCACTGACCCGGCCTCCACTGTCACCAAGTCACCTGCACCTGTGTCCCCTGATGTGACTTCAACTCCTGCAAAATCAGATGTCAAAGTGTCTCCTGTCCCGACCTCCACTGTCCCAACCTCCACTGTCCCAACCTCCACTGTCACCAAATCACCTGCACCTGTGTCCCCTGATGTGACTTCAACTCCTGCAAAATCAGATGTCAAAGTGTCTCCTGTCCCGACCTCCACTGTCCCAGCCTCCACTGTCACCAAGTCACCTGCACCTGTGTCCCCTGATGTGACTTCAACTCCTGCAAAATCAGATGTCAAAGTGTCTCCTGTCCCGACCTCCACTGTCCCGACCTCCACTGTCCCAACCTCCACTGTCACCAAATCACCTGCACCTGTGTCCCCTGATGTGACTTCAACTCCTGCAAAATCAGATGTCAAAGTGTCTCCTGTCCCGACCTCCACTGTCCCGACCTCCACTGTCACCAAGTCACCTGCACCTGTGTCCCCTGATGTGACTTCAACTCCTGCAAAACCAGATGTCAAAGTGTCTCCTGTCCCGACCTCCACTGTCACCAAATCACCTGCACCTGTGTCCCCTGATGTGACTTCAACTCCTGCAAAATCAGATGTCAAAGTGTCTCCTGTCCCGACCTCCACTGTCCCGACCTCCACTGTCACCAAGTCACCTGCACCTGTGTCCCCTGATGTGACTTCAACTCCTGCAAAATCAGATGTCAAAGTGTCTCCTGTCCCGACCTCCACTGTCCCAACCTCCACTGTCACCAAATCACCTGCACCTGTGTCCCCTGATGTGACTTCAACTCCTGAGAAACCAGATGTCAAAGTGTCTCCTGTCCCGACCTCCACTGTCCCGACCTCCACTGTCACCAAGTCACCTGCACCTGTGTCCCCTGATGTGACTTCAACTCCTGCAAAATCAGATGTCAAAGTGTCTCCTGTCCCGACCTCCACTGTCCCAACCTCCACTGTCCCGACCTCCACTGTCACCAAATCACCTGCACCTGTGTCCCCTGATGTGACTTCAACGCCTGCAAAATCAGATGTCAAAGTGTCTCCTGTCCCGACCTCCACTGTCCCAACCTCCACTGTCACCAAATCACCTGCACCTGTGTCCCCTGATGTGACTTCAACTCCTGCAAAATCAGATGTCAAAGTGTCTCCTGTCCCGATCTCCACTGTCCCGACCTCCACTGTCCCGACCTCCACTGTCACCAAGTCACCTGCACCTGTGTCCCCTGATGTGACTTCAACTCCTGCAAAACCAGATGTCAAAGTGTCTCCTGTCCCGACCTCCACTGTCACCAAATCACCTGCACCTGTGTCCCCTGATGTGACTTCAACTCCTGCAAAATCAGATGTCAAAGTGTCTCCTGTCCCGACCTCCACTGTCCCGACCTCCACTGTCACCAAGTCACCTGCACCTGTGTCCCCTGATGTGACTTCAACTCCTGCAAAATCAGATGTCAAAGTGTCTCCTGTCCCGACCTCCACTGTCCCAACCTCCACTGTCACCAAATCACCTGCACCTGTGTCCCCTGATGTGACTTCAACTCCTGAGAAACCAGATGTCAAAGTGTCTCCTGTCCCGACCTCCACTGTCCCGACCTCCACTGTCACCAAGTCACCTGCACCTGTGTCCCCTGATGTGACTTCAACTCCTGCAAAATCAGATGTCAAAGTGTCTCCTGTCCCGACCTCCACTGTCCCAACCTCCACTGTCCCGACCTCCACTGTCACCAAATCACCTGCACCTGTGTCCCCTGATGTGACTTCAACGCCTGCAAAATCAGATGTCAAAGTGTCTCCTGTCCCGACCTCCACTGTCCCAACCTCCACTGTCACCAAATCACCTGCACCTGTGTCCCCTGATGTGACTTCAACTCCTGCAAAATCAGATGTCAAAGTGTCTCCTGTCCCGATCTCCACTGTCCCGACCTCCACTGTCCCGACCTCCACTGTCACCAAGTCACCTGCACCTGTGTCCCCTGATGTGACTTCAACTCCTGCAAAACCAGATGTCAAAGTGTCTCCTGTCCCGACCTCCACTGTCCCGACCTCCACTCTCCCAACCTCCACTGTCACCAAATCACCTGCACCTGTGTCCCCTGATGTGACTTCAACTCCTGCAAAACCAGATGTCAAAGTGTCTCCTGTCCCGACCTCCACTGTCCCAACCTCCACTGTCACCAAATCACCTGCACCTGTGTCCCCTGATGTGACTTCAACTCCTGCAAAATCAGATGTCAAAGTGTCTCCTGTCCCGACCTCCACTGTCCCAACCTCCACTGTCCCGACCTCCACTGTCACCAAGTCACCTGCATCTGTGTCCCCTGATGTGACTTCAACTCCTGCAAAATCAGATGTCAAAGTGTCTCCTGTCCCGACCTCCACTGTCCCAACCTCCACTGTCACCAAGTCATCTGCACCTGTGTCCGCTGATGTGGCTTCAACTCCTGCAAAATCAGATGTCAAAGTGTCTCCTGTCCCGACCTCCACTGTCACCAAGTCACCTGCACCTGTGTCCCCCGATGTGACTTCAACTCCTGCAAAATCAGATGTCAAAGTGTCTCCTGTCCCAACCTCCACTGTCCTGACCTCCACTGTCACCAAATCACCTGCACCTGTGTCCGCTGATGTGGCTTCAACTCCTGCAAAATCAGATGTCAAAGTGTCTCCTGTCCCAACCTCCACTGTCACCAAGTCACCTGTCCCAGTGCCTGCTGTAACAGAATCTGGACTGAACACAAAACCTGAACCCAAAATGGAACCAGAGCCACAGACTAAATTGCCTCCAAAACCAAGGTCAGATTTCCATTCAGCCCTGGCACATTTTGTAGCATCAACAGGTGGAATGGAATAAACTCAGGTGTTATGTTACTAGTTCTTGCATGATTTTGCGCTTTAATGTAACTGTGTTGATCTATAATTGCGCATTACAATTTATATAAGCTTATATAACCCATTAAGTTAGTATTTGCTTCATATGGCATTTGGTTTGGTATTTTACAGACAAAGATCAACATAGTATAATTTTACTCTGTGGATCGTTAAAGATCACACTAAGAAACATTAGAAAAGGAAGCTAAATTACTTCCACTTAGACCAGCTACAAGAGTAGCTGTTGCAGAGTTGCACATTAATGTGTCCTTTCTAGTGCTCCAGTAATGTAGAGTACAGCAATAAAAACCTCACAGGGACCATTCATCTGCCTGGAGTAGTTTTACTTTTGGGTATTTAAAGCTGTTTTAGCTGGAAATATTTCTCTGGATGTAATTTTACTTTTATTATCTTAAGTAAAAGCTCTTAATACTGCTTCTACCACTCCATCAATATAACATAAAACTACCTACGTATATAATGAGCCTCGAGCATGATTTTTAAGCAAAGCTATGTTTGTTATGAAAGTATGCTTTCAGTGGTTTAAGTGGTTTTCTTTGTTTAGGTGTGTTTGCTCTCATTCTTTCACATGTGTAATTCAAAGCTGCTCTGGAATGTGATGTGTTTGTTGTCCATCTTGTTTCACAGCTCCGCTGCTGACACGCTCACTGCTCTGCCCAACACTCTGATTTCTTTCGACACCAGTTCATCCAGGTACTTCCAGAAAAGAAAGATGAAAGCCGGAGAAACCAGAAATGCAGTGACACATTAGTTCCCACAGCCTCAACAATATGCAATCTGATAATAAGAGCTTTTGTTTTTTTTTCCTCAGTAGCTTTAAGAATGATGAGAAAGCCCTGGCAAACCAAAAAGGAGACTCAGCGGACAATCACCCCACAGAGAACAGGTATAAAACCAACAACTTCCTCATTATTGTCATAGCAGTGTTGGCAAGAAAACTGATGAGGTCTAACTGCCACTGAGCTCACTTCAAAGTAATTACAAAATAATGCACATCTCAATTTCAGGCGCTCCAAAAGCCTGATACCAGGGGGTGTCTCTAATTATGCTTGATTAAGTGTGGCACATAAACATTTGATATAGAGATATGTGCTTTCTTGCCAAAGCAGATTCACTAATATATCTTTTCCTCTCCTGTACTGCAGTGCTGAACAGAAGCCAGCTTCAGAGCTCAACAACTGTGAACCAATAACAGACGATCTCCTGGGTTTCAATGATGGGTTTGTTAAAAATACTCTTATGATTGCGCAATTAAGAAGTTGTCACGGTGGCAAATATTTAAATAGCTCTCACAAGGTGGCACTGTTGGGCTTCTTATAATCTGCCCGTCCTTTACCTCAACTGGCCTGTTCTAGCTCTGAAATCTCCACTGAATCGTAAATCCCCCTTTGTTCATCAACTTCTCTGCTTCCTCTTCCTCTCCTCTTTCTACATCTGCAGTCCAGAGGAGCCAGCAGAGCCTGTTCCCCCCAGCCCAGGACGCTGGAGTCAGGATCTGCTTAGTGGAATGGACAGGTAGAGGAAGAACTCTTTCTCCTAAGAAAAAAAAGAGTAAAAATAACTTCCTTGTCAGTAGCAAACCAAAATACCACCTCAGCTTACCTTTCCAGAGTTGGATGTAGAGTTTCAAGAGAACTCTCCACCATATTTGAATTTTCTGTTTGATGTCTTTAGTAAGCCAAACCCAGTGAAGACCAGCGGCACTCTGGATCTCCTGGCAAATGATGTCATTATAAGAGGCACAGAGGCACACAGGTGAGAAAGAGACAGACCTGTGTGACGGCTTCTCCTCCCATCTCACCCTCCTTGCTTATGCATCCTTATTATTAATAAGATCCCGGCTTGCTGAGTTGAAATACTTTGATAAACCCTCATCCTCCTTCAGTTTGATCCACAAATCAGGGCTCCGCTCCCGTTTGGCATTTTCTATTTTAACCTCCTGCTCCATGTTAAATAGAACCAAAGTCTCAAATTCCTGAAACGACTGACTTTGAAAGGGAAAGCCACGTTTCATCTGCAGCACGACTGGAAATAGAAGGGAATGTTCTGTACTGATTAGTATTGCTGCTTTGTTTTGTCTCCACCAGCCTCAGCATGCAGCGAGAGGAGGAGAAGCAGACAGACAAGACAGCCAAAGAAACACAAAGGTAGCGGGAGATGACAGGCTGCTCTTAAACAATTATCTATCTATGCAGAACTGTTCCTTCTAAGAAATGCATTCCATACACACATGCCTTGTAATGATTTATACCAAGTCTGCCTGCAGCTATGCTGCCAGCGAACCCCACAGAGACACAGAGTCACTATAATGACCAAACTGTGATCATTACCTAAAAAAGCATGACAGCACACAAAGCTAAAGTCTGTGCTTTATTCAGATGGTTTTTGTGATTGCTAAATAGTTCAGTGCATCTCGAGCTTTACTAAAGGACAGACATTTTAAATAGTGTATGAGAACAACCACACTAACCTTTACTTGCCCTCTCTTCTCTTCCCATCATGCCATTCATCCGTACTGCCCTCCTTACTTCTATCTCACCGCTGTGCAGTGAAGAGGACAATGCGGATCCCTGGAGCTCGCGTGTGACAACAGTGACAACCGTAGTCACTAAATCAAGGTAGTTTATTTACTGTCACATGTCACATGCAAACCAGTGTGCTTAAAAATAGTAAATAATAACACACGGTTTCACTCCAGCTTGATAATATAAATGACCGGGTTGGTGTAATTGTTCAAGGGTTAATCTTAGGTGAAGAAATCCTGAAGTCCGCAGATTTTGCTGTTCAGCAGTGGAATAGTGTTTCCATTTGTCAGCAACATCCTGATTCTGATTTTTATTGAGTTTTGCCCCACGTCCCTCCATGTTTCTGTTTACCATTCAAACTGCATTAAATCTTTCCATTATGAGTCAATGTGATCAGAATTCCTTCGACACAAGATGGGCAACGCTGACAATTGAGAGTGAAATCAGTGTGAAATTGTTTTTCAGCTCGGCTGATCCATTTGATCCATATCCGATAGGGACCACATCCCCTAACAGGTAATCATATTGGTTTGGAGCTGTGACTGTTTTCCTGCAAGACAGATAGCATCTCAGCATGCATAATTCAGCAGTTTCTGATTATGAGCCACTTTTCTCTATTCCAGCTCCTCTGACCTGCGCCAGCCCCTCTCTGATAGTTCCATCAACAGGTATGGGAATGATAATGCAAATTCTCTTTTTCGATACTGTAACCTCTGTTTGTGGCGCCGATTTCATCATGTTAGCACACGGTTTCCTCATTACTACAGCTGCTTTAGTTTGTAAGCTAATGCAAGAATTGTTATTCATAATCAGTAGATGTGATGCAAGAAGCACCAGGAGTCTGGATCTATTGACATGCTCAAGCTGATTTACTTATTTGTTTTCTTTTTTAATTTTAATTTTAGTGCATTACCAGCTTCAATGGAAAAGAGCTCAGAAACAAAATAAGTTAGTTATTGCTTACATGTTTCAGCTTAAGAAAAATTAATATTGTGAGTACTGAGGACATTTTTAGCATTAGGGGGTTCTACAAAGTCCTCCACAATGAGTTTTTATGCACCCATTCATACAGTTACACACCAATTACACTGGAACTGTGAGAAAAGGGAGATTGCCCGCCATTGGGAAAGCTGTAGAAACGTTCTCTGGCACCTGAAACAAAGTTGCTCCTGAAATGATTCATGAGTGTGTCTATTAGTCACCAAACACAGTCAGTCTGTTTCTTGTTGTATACAAAAAGTCATCGGAGTTTTAGTTGGATATTCAAGGACACAACACTGGCTTCTTGCATATAGTGATGTACATTTTTTCCCCCACTTTCTGGCATTTCACACATCAACAAATGAATTGGGTGGGGGGGGGGGGGGGGGGGGGGGGGGAATAGTGAATTATCAATTCCTATAATTACAAATGCTTAGTTGCAACCTTCATTATAGGAAACAAAAATGCAAATGTAAGAAAAAGAACGAAAGAAAGAAATACTTGTGAGTGTGTCATGCTGATGGCTTTCTCTCTTGTGTCTCTGACAGTATGGGCAGTAATGCCTTGCGGTCCCTTGCAGATGATATCATCCCTTTCAACACTGACAAAACAAGGTATTGAACCAACTCAGTTGCATACTTCTGTGACGAATCTATGATTGAGAAATGGGAGTGGAAGGGAAAGTGCAGACCCACAGAAATCTTTTTCTCAAACCTTCCTGCTTCAGCGTTGTCTGATGTGCTTCATCTGTCACAACTCCCGAATCCTTTCCCTCCTTCTCTCTCTCGCTATCTCTCCCCACTTTGGCTGTTTTAGCATCAGCACTCGGCGGTCATGGGAAACCAGCAAAGCCCAGGAGTTGAACACAGAGGAGAGGTGATGACATGCTTTGATGTACTTTTGCACCCCCACACTATACACTCTGTGCTTCATTCATCTGCTTTCACCCATCCGTGTCCATTGCGTGTTAAAAGCCTTTCAATGTCTCTCCCCTCTCAGCCAAGAAGCGCAACCAGAAGCAGAAGGCCAAGCTGAAGATCAACAGACGGTCATCATGTTTGAGAGGAAGTAAGTCATCTTGGATATTGGCTCCTTTTTATTTCTGTAACCTCCTCCCTTTTCACCGCGGTGAAGTAGCGAGACTCTTGCAGCGCCTTGCTCACCGAGTCGGAAGACATTACGCACTGGGGCTGATGAAAATAGGTCAGACATATATTTGTTACAACTTTCCCTCACAACTGTGGTAAACAAACCCCCCCTCACTCCCCCCTTTTGTCTTTGGAAGAATAAACATCATGTGAACCGATCATCTTCCAATGCTGCTATGTCTTTGTTTGTTTGTGTTCAAGGTCCCTTGAGAATGACTCTCCGTGGGACCGATGGACATCACCGACTGTCTATACCATCCCCACAGAAGAGGAGGAGGAGGAGGAAGAAGAAGAAGAAGAGAAGCAAGAGGAGGAGGAGCAGGGAAGGTATCTTCGGTATGGTTAAGCTCATTAAATGCACATTAAAGCACCTTTTTGAAACCATTTTAGCAGGATGTGATTATAGCACCTTAAAATTCAGTGGCTGTCAAGCATTTAATTGAAAGAAAGCTGAACACAAGATGAAACATCCTCCCGGCTCAGTCGGAGAATAATTAACTTTTTCAGCTTGTTCTTTTTTTTTCTTTTAAAACTTTAATATTGTCTTATCTTTACCTGTACAAACTCATTATAATGCAGGAATTTTGTCTGTTTTGTAGCACTGAGGATACACAGACGGTCACAACCATCACTACCATCAGGTAGGGAAAAGGGTTTTTTTGCATATTGAGATTGAAAACTGTAGAGATTAGAAGGGCTTAGGTTAAGAGCATGAGAGATGTATAAGTGAAGGTTACAATCACACTGCTTGGGAGGAGGGCCTCTGGTCAGGCAGTGGTGCAGTACTATAGAAAGCAGACCACAGCTGGTCAATAAACCGTGACCCCAGTGGAGCTGTGAGCCAGAAAGATCAGTTTCATACACATTTTAAAAAAATGCAGCAGTCTCGCTTGCTGGATTGCGTCCAGCTTATTGACTGCTTCAGCCTACTATAAAAGTCTAACACAGTTTTCTTTACTTTCCAGGGAGATACGCAGTGAGCCTGAGCCCTCCATGGATCGGTAAGTTTATGATCTTGTAAAGTCAGACAGCGTAATGCAGAGGGTTATTTTCTCTCTCGTCTGTTGATTTTCTCACTTTTGTAACAACACTGGCTTTCCCTTTTTTTTCTTTTTAAATCCTTTCATGCCTCTAGAAATTTGAGCAATGGTGCGCTGCTGCATGAAACGTACATTTACCTGTTCTTCAACGAGTGGAATAAATGGTTATTTTATGAAATGTATCTAAAAACAAATGCACGCCATCAAATATTTAGCACGTGTGGGTTTGTGTTACGCTTTCACCTTCTGGATCTGCTTTTATCTCTTTGTAACGCAGCCATTTTTAGTAGGCGGTGAGAGATTTGGGCCAAATGCTTTAAGAGCGCAGCTGTATCCATTTCATGGATAACTGAAAGTTACCTGTAACTCCATCATGACACCCGGTTAGACAGATTTCCATTTCAACTCTATTACTGAAGTTGAATGACAAGATCTGCTCTTCCATTGTCTTTCAATTTGCCCTCATTTCCTTCCCTCTAATTATCAGCCTCCAGATGTCAGAATAATGATGTGTATTAGAGATGTCCTTTTGTCAAATCACAGCCTGTTAACCAGCGTGTCATTAACAAGCAGTGGCAGAAGTGATTATCTCCTGAGCTGCATTTGACAGATGTGGGGTCCTTCTCTATAACCCATCACTGTAATGCCGTCATTGAGTGAAAGATGAGACTAACGTTGCTGCACTATGTCTCCAGTTTCAATACCTATTCCAGGACCATAAGAGAAGAGGAGCAGAGAGTCAAAACCCCAGAACCTGAAACCAAAAAGTGAGTGACTGTACAAACTAGAAATGTAATTTGGATTGACATATGCAAGTGTGGTCAGAATCCTAAATACACTCATGGCGGGTGTGAACGTCAAGATAATTTGGGGCTTTAAATTATTTCTTTGAACTGTTGAAAAGTATACATACACAGACTCAGACATATACATACACATCCACTAATATTTGGTTAAATGTTCCTTAGCCAGTTACACTCAGATGCTTTCGGTAGGCATGAACAATCTTCTGGAATAATTCTGACTGGATATGTGACCGCTCTTCTTGAAAGAATTGGTGGAGTTATTTTAAATTGGTTGGGTTTGCTACCAAGGACCCGGCTTTTAATCCTATTCCACAAATTTTCAATAGGACTGAGGTCGAGGCTTTGGGAAGCTCATTCCAGAAACATAATATTAGCCTGCCTTATCCATTCAAAAACCAGTTTTGATGTGTGTTTGGGATCATTGTCCTGTTGGAACAGCCAGTTGTGTCCAAATTAAATCCATCTAGCTGTTGGTTGGATGTAAAGGTGAAGAATTTGGAGGTAGTCCTCCTTTATTATTCCACCCACTTTGTGCAGTGTACCAGTACCACTAGCAGCAAAACAGCGCAGAGCATGATGCTACCACCACCATGCTTGACAGCGTTCTTAGGTTTGAAAGCCTCACCTTTGACTCCTCCAAATATACCTCTTATCATTGTGGCCAAGTAACTCAATCTTTGTCTCGTCTGGCCATAAATCTTTTTCTCCTAAAAGCATTTGATCTGTCCATGAGGACAACCGCAAATTTCACTCAAGTTTGACAATGTTGATTTTGGAGCAGGAGCAATTTGTGATAGTTTGAGTCTTCTTCTGGATTTTGGCAAAGTGTTGATTGAACTGATGAACCTGGAATCTGCAGTTGTTTAGAAATGGCTTCCAAAGACCCTCTCAACTTATGTGAATCTACAATTCTCCTTCTTGGAACAATGGAAAAGTCCAAGGAACTCAGTGAACATCTGAGTATTGGTCAGTCCAATGAGTATTATTAAACAAATCCTTTTTATGCTGGCAAAGATCAGTCATGATCACTAATGAGAAGTTAGCAAGCTTTGGCTTTGTCAAGTTAAATGGCATTGAAGCTTTAGCACTACTTATTAAAATATTTAAGTTGTGTATCCAATTTGTTTAAGCCATTAAAGATGTATGTCATGCAATCATTCCACCCTGGAAAAAAAAAATCATCATGACATTCATACCCATGATGAGTATATGCAAACCTCTGACCACAATTGTGTATATATTTTAGCTATGTGTATTAACTCACCTTTTGCCTCTCCTTTAAGGGCGTTTGTGTTTGTGAAGGAGTATGTCAATGCAACTGAGACGTCCTTGCAGAACCCCAGAGACACGCTCAATAGGTGGGGCCAATAAATTATTTACAGTCAACTGCCATATTGATATAAAATACTGCTTTAGAAAACTGCAAGCACTGCCCTCATGATGATTTACTCATTGGTCTTGTTTCCAATGGTAGGTCAGATTACCTGACTTCAAGCTCCACCAGCTATTCTTACAGCAGCCCATCTCTTTACTCCAGGTAATAACACAATCTCTAACCCTGAGCCCTACTTCTCTCTCAATACTTTAACTGCTTTCACTTCTTGCTCTTTAAATGGCAGTTCAGCTTTTTTTTTTTTCCCCACTAACGTCATTTAAACTGTATTCACGCGTTTCTCAAAACTCCTTCTTAATTACACTTCAAACCCTTTTAGCTGTGTAAGTTTAACGTGCTGCTACTGTGTCCATTTTCAGTTCTCACAGTTCAAGTACTTCAGCTGGAATCACTGTTTATAAATCTGAACATGTTTCAGGAATAAATCTTACATAGCAACATTTTAACCTATGCCAGGAAAATACTGCACATTCACTTTACCTTCACTATGCTTTGACACACACATTGACATTTCAGCCTCATTTAGTGTTTGTATTTAAAGATGTACCATTAAATAATTTAGTGCTTTTTTACAAAACATACATATAACGGTTATTTTTAAATGTATTTGACTGAAAGTGAGAATGGCAAGTGCAATCCACGCTGGGGGATCTAAAAACCATCTGAATATTTACAGGTCAAATGTAATCTGGAACAGCCTTGATGAACAAAACTTTATAGTAAAACTGTATAATGTTATCAAATTTTCAACTCTGTATTTTGGATCACTTTAAGAAGTTTCACATTTCAGGCTAACACAATGATATTTAGGGCAGAACAGCGGCATGGTGGTTAGCACTGTTACATCAGGCCGGGGACTTTCTGTGTTGAGTTGCATGTTCTTCCCGTGTTTGCATGGGTTCTCCAGGTACTCCGGCTTCCTCCCACATTCCAAAGATATGTGGTTAGTGGGGATAGCTTAATTGGTAACTCTAAATTGCCCATAGAGACAGACAACCATTTGTACCTATGTGTTAGCACTGCGACAGACTGGTGACCTGTCCAGGGTGTACCCTGCCCTTTGCCCAAAGACAGCTGGGCTAGGCTCCTGCCCCCTGCAACCCTGACAAGGATAAGCAGAGGAGAATAGATGGAGAATGATATTTAGGTATTTTTACTGCTGTCACATTAAGTCAAGTTGACTTCAAACAGCATGCAAGGGCTAAAATGCTTGTTTGGTATTTTGGCTACATTTTATTTCCTGTATTCAAAATTGACAGTATTTTGATAGCCTGTTTGGCAGGTTGGAGACATAAACACTATTTTACAATTCTGGATACCTGCTAATAAGCACTGACAGAAATAAAACAGTATTAGAAATTCACCTAATTAAAACAACAACAACTGAAAAACAACTTGAACACAGGCTTCTTGGTTGGTTTGCTGTTTGGTACAATTAATCACAAAACAAGCCATATTTTTTCCAATTTTGGCAGACTAAAAAATGCTCCAAAAAGCAGAGATACTGTAGACACAGTTGAGAAATTCCGTGACATGAATCAGCTGAGATCATGCTTTGAAGACAGATAGCAGTTATGACTGAGCACCTGCAGTTTTCAAGGAGATCAAAATTAACTATAGACACCAAAACCATTTTTTTGTACCAGGCTGTAAACATGATTTGTTTTTTTCCTTGTCACAAAGTTTATTAATTTTAACATGTGAGTCTGTGGGGGTTGCCATGGTGCTTACATTTCACCTTCTTTAGTATCTCTATCGCGACTACTAGCATTTGTTTTACCGTTTACACTATTTGACATTTTTCAGTTGCATATTTCGAGTGCTGAGCATGTGTAGCCTCTTGGTTATCCCTACGGCACCTCCATAAACAAGACTATTCCCTAAACACGTTTTAAAGCCGCAACCACGGCTATAAGCCGCAGCTCTTTCTCCCCCACTTTGTTATTTCCGCTGCTGACAAAACTAGATACGTGCAAGCAGAAGGGCAGAAATTCCACCAAGCCTGCTCATTAAGAGGCTGAGCAGGGACATCAAAGGATTATTTACACTTATTAATTTCCCTCACATAGGACTCCAAATATCTTGTTATTCAACCAGACTGAGCTTCAGTGCACTGTACCTGTTCCTGATTCAGTGGTCAACCTATCTTTTCTCAATCAGCTACTCCAGGATCCCACTGTCATCTACCTGTACATACTGCGGAGAGCAGGTGGGAAATGATGCCAAGATTACCATTGAGCACCTCAACATCAACTGCCATCCTTCCTGCTTCAAGGTAATTTAGTCAGATACAACGTTGAATAATTTTTTTCCTAAATAATATTGCAAAGAAAATACACCTTTTAAAAAATTGTTTGGTGAATCAAAAATAGTGTCTTTGCCAACAGCAGTAACAAAAATTATATTTGTTGTTATTGCCCGTCCAGGCAAGTTTAACCAGATAATTACGTTTTTGTGGCTCAAATCGTTTTCCTGCAAAAATTTCTCATCAAGGCGTTATCTCGTGGTTTTCTTATCTTTCAGTGTGATGTGTGTAAGAAACCCATGGGAGACCTTCTCCACAGTATGTTCCTGCACGGCGGGAAAGTCCACTGCGAGACCTGCTACAGGGCCATCTGATCATCAAGAGCTTCGCAGACCTCCTCTCTCTCCTTTCTGTCATGTTAATTCGCACACAAAGCGAGAACTGCTCTTTTTTTCAAAGTTTGCACTGCATTTGTTTGAACTCACGATTAATGTAGCTTAAAGTGACCGGCGAGTATGATTTCTTAAACTTGATAATGACATATTTTAAAACCTTGCGTTGTGTTTTGATGGTGGTGAAAGCTTTATCTGCCTCGGTTTACTATGAAGGATACGTCTGTCCAACATCACACACTGATGTGACCAGACTAATACTGGTGAGAGGGATACAAGAATTTAGCAACAAGAGGAAATAAAAAAAAGAACTTGGTTACAAAATGTTTACTTAATTTTTGCTCTTCTTGATACAAAATAGTGTTTGCATGTATGATGCTTTGTTAGCAAAATAAAACAATTTCTATAATCCTGGTGTAAACATGTCATATAAAAGTAGTTTGCTACCAGATGCATGAATCTCAAGAGTGTTTCAGAAAAGAATGATTGGTAGTTATTGCACACGGTGATATTCTAACATAAAAATTCAGCGTTTTTCCAAGCTGAGCTGATCCTGAGAACTCTGGTAACATCCCAATGCGAGGTTGTACTAAATTTACATTTGCACCTCTCCTCTGCTTGGCAAAATAATATTTTCCTTGCATAGTCACAATAGCTTTGCATCTAAATGGGATTTTAGCTAATAGCCATCAGCTACCTGCTGAGTAACTGTAAAGAAGCTGATGCAGTCGTTTGGCTACCGTCTTGATGGTCTTCACACACAGTTAGGCAGAGCTCCCGCGGTACAGAGGACAAGTCTTTGGCTCTGCCCCAGTCTAATGAAAAGGCGCATCCCATGAGAGTGTGCCCATTTGGGACAATGGTCCTCCAAGTAGTTAATACTAACTATGGGCAATATAATGGAACCTCAGCTACGGTGATAAAACCGGTTGGAAAATATTCGCATATAAAAGTCTAGAATGTTACTTTCCCATTACTGAGTGTGGGATGAAGGCAAAGTTTAATGTCAGCTCAACAAAATAGCAAAATTTGTTTCAGGATAACTAAACTACTCACATGGGTAAAAAGGGGGTGGGGTTTGGCTTGGGTGCAAAACTATGAGCAATGTGTACTTCATTCCCTCATTTAAACAAGAGGGGGGATACATAATCTGGGGCACTCCTATAATCCTGGACGGACTCCATCCTCCGTTTGTTTCAAGGCCTGTGTCAGTGTTTTCCTCTGGCTCTGCTCACAGCAATGCTTTGGATGTGCTTCCACAGCAGAGAAGGGTCTGACTCGTTGTGTCTTATCAGAGACTCCAGCCCCTCTGCTTGGTCGAGGCTCTGCCAGTAATCCTGAGGCCATATTTGCAACCATCTGCGGACAGATAAACAAACAGATTAGGCTCATCACAGAGGATATTTTAATTAGACTATTAAAACAGACCGATTTCGCTCCCCGCAGGACATTATTGTTCACATTTCAGTGCAGGGGAAAAAAAGATTATGTTCACACCTGGTGCTGTGATTCATTTAAAGACAAACTCACCCATCATCTGAAGGTAAGTCTTTGACGTCTCCATATCCCGGACTGGGGAGCGAGCAACCCATGTGAGAGTTATTAGCCATTTTAGGCCGAGGTGGTTGATTCGTCTTAGGGGCCTTTTTATGTGCTCGCTCTGCAGCTAATCGAGCATTCTCCTGGTCACATACGTAACATTCAAATCCATTCAGGTAGTTGGGTTTACTCATGTCATTCACCCCCCACTCGCGGGTCTTCAGTGACTCTAGCAAACGAGTATTAGTGATGCGGCTGGGGTTCTTGAACTCTAAATATTTAGCATATTCATCATCATTCTCGTCCAGATGTATGAGGAAGTCGGCAAGAGCTTTGGGTGAGGGGAAGTCATCTATGATGATCACCGAGCGGTCGTTGGGCATCCAGTCCGCCACCGCGGAGGCACCTCGATAAATGGGAATGCACCCCTGGTGGAGAGGCCGCCACAGCTTCTCAGTCATGTAATCTGGACACAGGCCATTCTCCAGAGCCAGGTGGAACTTGTAGCGCGCCACAAAATTCATGAATTTTGGTTCTTCACCGGTAGCAGTGGCCGTGTCCTCCAGATATTCTGGTAGGGGTTTGTTGTTCAAGCATTTCCCATAAGAATCGATCTACACAGAGATAATGTTTGGAAAGATGGGAGACACAGTTAGGGCATATCTGGGAACAGATTAATTATTACACAATGACAGATTTGGCTGTTCCACTAAATATTTTCTATACAAAACATTTACACATTTGCTATTGCAATTGGAAGCACAAAGATTAGTGATTTTTTATCTGCTGTGCAGTGCGTAGTAAAATAAGAAGAGATATTTACCACTGAGAAAGAATCTCGGCATTTGTGTAAAGCAGAAAAAAAACCCATTAAGGGTAACGGACCGCTATATCTTTCATTAAAAAAAAAAACAAAAACACAGGACCATAATCTCTTTCACTGTGGTTATTACACAGCTGAATTATTCTGCACTTTACCTTTATGTACTTCATGAGCTCCTTTACATATCTGTCTCTGTCTGACGGTACATCACAGTGAGACTGCATGTAGAGCACTGGAGCCAGACCCTCCCTCCTCAGGCGGTTCTTCTCTTCCAAGGACACAGCTACAGGCTCCAGCAAGTACTCCAGAGAAGGAAGCCACTGAAGGGTCAAGGGGTAGTCTGACTCCCTGCGAAACGTAGCGGTGTAATTGAACAGCCGGATTCCCGGTCCATGAGAGAGGACATAGTTATTCATAGGTGACTCTTCGTGGAACAGTGCCCAGGTTTGGTGGCGGAGACGAGGGAGAGGCGCCTCATATGCCCGGAAGTCTGTCCCATAAAAGATGATGGATGTTGTCCGTTTGTACAGCTGCACCTTTCAAGATCAAACCCAAGATTAGTTGCAGAGCAACCCGAGAAGCTAATTATTATTAATATGTACATGCATCTTCCTCCTGTCCAAGGCAGGAGATTCATGAAAGGTGTTTTAGGAGGGTATGTATCTCGGGTACCTTACGATTGCTTGTGACCAGACAGGAGGACGTGGCACAGTCAATGCGCTCAGTGTCGCCTGGAAAATGTGGGAACAGCCCACCGCTCCACCAGAGGAGAATGGGCAGCTCCTTGTTACTGCGACGGTCGCGGTTCCCTGGTCCTCTGTATGAAACCACGGAGGCAAACTCCATCTCTGAGAGAGCACTCTGAGGCTGAAAGGCTCCTCGGTCAAGTGCATCCAAGGCCTCCAGGGGAAGCACCTGGTCATCTGGAAAAGAGGCAAAGGAGACCCAGACCCAGCACAGGACCCCGAAAAACCCCAGACAAGCAAAGGGCAGAAGCCTGCTCCTACCCGCCATCTGCAGGGGTGAATTGAACAAAGACACACATTTAAAATAAACACCACATTACTGTGTAGGGACAGCAGTATGATTCTTTTTGCTTTATACTGTAAATTCGGCTGTATAAATGCGGTCCGCTACGCAAACAATCCAGCGACTTACTCTACAGAGCCAGTGTTTTCAGAGCATGGAGAAACATCGGAACATTCACACTGTTTCCTACCATCATCTCCGCGGGAAACACGTGAAAGGGGCTTTTTCTTAGCTTACAAAATAAAACATCTAGCGCTACTTTTCACGTAAGCTCGCTTTGATGAGCAGTGCTAACGAGATGCCCCAAACATCAGTTAACAGCTGACTTCTTTTTTTGGTAGAGTCCTGACTTTCTTCTTCTTTAGGTCTCAAAAATATCTCACTCTAGCGCCACCTACAGCCCGGGAGTAAGATTGGGTCAGACAGGTTCAGTTGAGAATCTTTTGATACTTAACGGATTTTGCCACAACAAACACAACAAACCATACATAAAAACATAGAGTATATGTTTTAAGATAAAAAAATGAACTTTAAGCAAATACAAAAGTCATTCTAAAAGCGAACAACATTAGCAGAATTAATAACACATGTCCTTTATGTCCTAAAATAAGATCAACTGAGGAAACTTGCCGAAAAACCATACCACAGTGGGTACACTTCTTGCAAAGCTATCTCCTAATTCAGAGTAAGGTAAAGGCTCAGTCACAAGGAAGGGACAGCAATCTCCTTGCATCTATGGTGGCTGCCTGGTGATTGTATTGAATTTTTGTCACATTCTGCAACCAGTTGGAGATTGTGGTAACTAAATGGCTACATGGAGCTTGAGGGTGTTGCACTCTCACGACCACTTTTGATCACAAGACGATTGCATAGGTCTCCTGATAGGAGACTACCTTTCTGCAACAGTCACAGTCTGACCTGGACCAACTACAGCCACTCCGAGAGAGATTGTCAAAGGTTTGCTAATAACTGTTATCTAATTTATAAATGCAGACAGATTGCCAGCTTATTGCCATCAGTCTTGCTGAGTAGAAAAGAGTTCGCCTTTACTGCTGTTAACTACAGTGCAACACTGGCAGATCTTGATTTGGATGTTAGTGTAAATCTGATGTTTCCCATTAAAAAAAGCATTTTTATTACTTTTACATTTTTGAGGTTTGAGCTTGACTGTGCAGAAGAACGTTTGCATAAAGCTTGGCACTGCAGGATGTGTTCGTAGTTTCTGCTAAAGGGAGAAATTTCACTGAGAAATTCATGAGCTAATGGCTCGTGTGACTGAGCCATTAGCTTGCTCCGAATGAGGAGGCAGCTTTGTGTGTCCAGTATTGGATGGTTTTTCGGTTGACTTGATTTAATGTAAGTTAAATTAATATCGGTTAAATTTAATGTAAATCAAATTAATGTTTAATGTAAGTTAAATTAAATTAGGCCAGAGTTTAAAACTCATACTTAAAAGATGACTTTGTGACTTTGGAATGAGGTGGGGAACCAATCACGATCCAGTTTTCATTTTTCACAGGTCAAACGTGGAACTTTAAAGTCTACGGTAGATATTTAGACTTCAACAGTGGAATAAGCAGTTGAAGAGTTTGTATAATTTGATTTTCAAAAATAATATCAGTCTCACAATAGAACTCAGTTCTAAGATCTTTGTGTAAGTAAAAAGTGCCAGAAGTCAGTTTCACATCATGGCTACACAGAGTTTACCTCACCCTTGTGAGGTCAGTGCCATGAAATGCATCCAGAGTAACATTTAGCAGACCTGAAGTAAAAACCACATCAGCTCAACTGTCAGGTCAGAGCATCTGGTTTTGTTTTCTGAGAGACAGAAAGGCCACTTCATCACATCAAGTAGATGTGTCAAAAGAAGGATGGTTAGTGATCTCAGAGAATGAATAGCTGTCACTAAACCACTGTTAGAGAAGGGAAATTAAGTCCAGTTCTGGGTTTAAATGGGTTGGAAAATTATCAGTAAATCAGTAAATTATGCTTGGACAACAAAGTAGAAAGAGACAAAGCAAATAGTAAGATTTACTAAAATTCCTGCACATTTTTCATAAATCCAGCTTTTATTCAGACTGAACTCAAATGCAAAAGGTTACAAACTTACAGTTCTTAACAAAACGATTACCCACGACCCAATGTACAATTTATGCCACAGATGCCCTAAATTAACAGTATTGATAATTTCCAAAATTATTTGTGTTTCTGTAAAGGCTAACGCTAAAATATAATTATTGTTGTTATCCATTCATTTTCAAACTCACAGTTTTACAAAAAGCAAAGCATATAAATGATGTTTTTTACTAAGATGCCAAATTACTAGCATTGAGTGTATTAATGCAATGCTTGATTAAGTTTTTACTTCCGTTTGTTTATCATTTGGGGTATCCGCTTATTTTACGGGCTTTAGGACCCCGCTTTGCTTGGGCGGTGTGCACGTGCAGGTCCGCGATGGGGCGCGCACGTCACGACACTGAATCTCAGTCAGATGTAGGGTAGCGGGACAGCCACGCAATATTACCTACCAGAAGCAGGGTAAGTAGAAATAAATGTTTCTGCGATATGCATTCAGTTTTGAAAACACCAGCCCACTGCAATAGTCGCTACTGGTAACTGCGTCGCCTTTTAAAACTCTTCTGAGCCGCATATAAATTAGAGCTAACGGTTAGCCTGACCGGGATGGAATGTCAACAAGGCATCAGACTAGTCGGCTAGCTTGCTAGTTTGATGGGAGGGTTGCTAAGCCGCTATACACTACAACCGCTTTACTGTCTCGCATGGCGTGATTTAGAAGTCTTACCTGTTTCGGTTCCCATTTAACTTCTTCTCTGAAGCACTTCTGCGGACAGTTTCACAAACAGCATCGACAAGAGAGTTCAGCGAGAGTTTTTGTTTTCTAATAGCCACAGTTTGGCAAGCTGGTACATATTTGTGGTTTGCGCAGGTGCAGTGGTGGTGCTGTCAGCCGGTTGTGGTGTCGGGGTTTTCCTCATGATGTACTACAAAAAAACCCCGTTTTCTTTAATGTTTAATTTTTACTTCCTAATCTGTAGTTGGCATCTGTTCACTGTAGTGCATAATGTGTGGACTAGCCAGTATTATAGGTTTATGTCGTAAACAGCAGGGCTGTCTGCTACCCTGTATTTTTCTATGCCAGAGACCTTTGGAAGACATCTCGGTCCTTCACCCCGTCATTTTGTCCCTGAAGCTAGTCAACCATTACACTTCTGTCATGTGGTTTTAATTACGCAGAAAGGTTTACTTCCAAGTTATAACAGTTATCCTGTGGCTGCTGACTGTTCCTCTAATTACCTACTCTGAATCATCAGCGAACACAAACCCACAGACTGTTTTGTCTTTTAAATGTTTTCTGAGAAGTCATTATGTTTCATATCCCAATGACCAGCAGTAATTTCCACTTCTCGTTTTCACCCTTCCTGTTTCTAGGTTAGGTTCACCCCGGTTTACCACCAAGTGGGGAGGACTTTAGCCCTGTGAGGAGGCCTAGTTGGGTGGGTGGCATGATGAGTGGGAAGAACCTGCTGCTCAAAGTAATCCTACTGGGAGATGGTGGAGTGGGCAAGTCCTCCTTGATGAACCGCTACGTCACAGACCGGTTTGACTCCCAGTCTTTCCACACCATCGGCGTGGAGTTCCTTAATCGGGACTTGGAAGTGGATGGACGCCTTGTCACTCTTCAGATATGGGACACAGCCGGTCAGGAGCGTTTCAAGTCACTACGTACACCTTTCTACCGAGGCGCCGACTGCTGCCTGCTCACATTTGCCGTGAACAACCTGCAGAGCTTTCAGAACCTGGGCAGCTGGAAGAAGGAGTTCATGTACTACTCTGACGTCAAAGACCCCGAGCGGTTCCCTTTTGTGGTACTGGGCAACAAGATAGACATGGAGCAGAGGGAGGTCGGGGAGGATGAAGCGCGGGCCTGGTGCGAAGAGAACGGCTGCTGCCCTTACTTTGAGACCAGTGCTAAAGATGACACTAATGTCACCGCTGCGTTTGAGGCAGCTGTCAGGGAGGTTCTGGCTGCTGAGGACCAGATTGATCACGCGCTCTTGAGTAGTACTATTGATCTCCATGGAAACCGCAAAACCTCCCGAAGATCTTGCTGCTGATTGGATAGGTGTGAATCCACCCTGTTTTAATCCCTCTGGCTGAAACTTGCCTGTGGTAGTTTTAAGAGCCAGTCATATATTGTTTATGGTACGTGTACTGTTGGTACAAGGTACTGAGTGCAGTATTCCCTGAAGATAATATGAATAGGATACACCTTCTCTGAGGAGGCGTATCAAGGATTTAGCTGGTTTCTAGAATGTTGAATTATTGCTCCTACAAAGGTACCGGCACACTTACAAGCTGTGCTGCCAGTAGTATGGTACAAACCATTGTTTCCAGCTTGTGCAGGGACTATAGCATCTAGTGCATTTAAGGGATTAACTTTAATCAAAATAATATAATTTGGAATTAATGCATTTGAACAACGAATATACCAATCCACCTTTGAAGAGCACTCCTTTTTTGCTCTGTAAAGCTGTGTTTCCACCATAGGAACTTTCCTAAGGGACTAGGAGCCTTTGAAAGGACTCTGTATGTTTCCATCAAAGGGACAAAGGTCTAAAGATTAAATTCTCTGGGAAATGTTTACCTCCAAAAAGCTCCTGTTTGTGCAACAGTGTTTTTCCTTGGTTTAGGAACAGTGGTAATAATGTTTGCAGCACTAAACTTGTAGCATTCAGCCAGTCCATCTTAGTCATCTTACTTCAAGTTGTTGCTGTTGCTTATTTTGCTTACTTTAAGGCTTATATCGGAGATTACTGTTGTTAAGCACAACACTCAGACTTGGTTCGTCTGTCTGGTTTATCTAAAAAGAAATATATATATATATGAAGAGAGCAGTTATAGTTGAGTAAGCTAGAGAGTGCAGTGTTTTGCTCAGAATCGGATTGTAATTGTGATGGTACCAGGAGTGCGTTTGTAAATGTGCCCAGAAATTACGCACACCCACACATTTTTAAATGAAATTAAATAGCGTCTCATATAATGTGCCCCTCTTACTCTTTTAATTTCCAAATATTTTGGGAGAAATAAATAACGGATATATTCAGCTATCTGTCCACTAGATGGGAACTACCAGACACCCCACAATATATTATTATTACAGTATTTTACTTCTGATAAGATATTACTGTGATTTTTAGCGTTTATCATTTTTTAACATTTTAACCATTTATTACCTTTTTTAAACTGCAAATTTCATCCTCAGAGTAAAACTTTGTAACAGTTCTATCCAATAAGATAACATTATCTAACTCCAGTTATTTTTTTTGATACAAAATGAGACCGGCAAGCACACAAACACTATCACTAAAACCTGCGGTAAATGTTGCCACAAGACAGGGTCAGTCTATTATCAGTCTGCGATTGAATGGGGTCAACTTGACAATTACATGCAATCTGTTTCTGATAATACAAGAAATTAACTGTGGTAAATTGTTGAAAATCTCAAATCTCTGTTGCTGTATAGATAGAAAGAAATTCACATTTTTGCTCAGCAACCTTCCCGTTCTATAGGAATGTAACCAGAATACATCCAGCTGGCAGCCAGTTGACTCAAGTCCCCTTGTATTTGCCTGTATTGATACAATATCACCACACATAATGTCACGACACTGTGCTGTAGCGATTTTTGATTTCTGAGTCGTTCATGCTGCAGAATTGTCCAAATACAAACGTCCACCTCCTTGAACTAAATTTGGAGACGATTGTCTTTGCTCTTCTCAGCTGTAGTGACATGTGAGCTGCTCGCTACCTGCTGCAGATGTTTGTTAGTGGTCTTGTGGTTAGTGGTCACATCTACAGAGCAGAAAAAACAAACCTACAAAAATGGAGTCCAAGACTGTGGATTCTAAGTCCATGAAATGAGAAATTCTGGTCAGCCTGCTGAAAGGCAGAAAATAGGACTGGAAGGGCCGGGGCTAGCTGGTTAACGCCAACTAATATTTCAAAATAAGAGCGAGGGGACTGTCAACTAGTAAACTGATCAAGAATGGCTTAATTAAAAAATAGATGGGAAAAAAAAAATCTAAAATGACTTGCAAAATCTGCCCTGACAGCTGTTAATATAGCTGACATCCTGCCCAAATAAGTTCTGTGTTTGGGGTAAATAAAGTAACTAGAGTAAATAAACAGAAGAAGCAGTGTTGGTGAAGTTTTTCTGATTAGAAATGCTCTCACCCCTAAACCACCCCGAGGGAAGAGGCCTATGCCAGACTTTGTCCAGGCTTCATCTCGTTGACTGTGACCGCTCCGTTTTCTCTCTGTGTGTGTGTGTGTGTGTGTGTGTGTGTGTGTGCGCGCGCGCGCAAAGACCTACATAACTGAGATGGACAGAGGCAGTCGATGTAACATGGTTACTATATATTTCAATAGTCTGACATGTTAAAAAAAACAAACAACAAAAAAACAGTCAGCACTTTTTAATATGTCCAGCTTCTCTATGGATCTTTCACTGCAGAGGAAATGGAGACTAATGATAGTCTATAGGAAGCTTTTTGTTATAAGAGAGGCTCAGGTGGAAATGCAGCTTAACACACAGTAGCTCTAGTCACTGCTCCATTTTCTGTTCATGAAAAAGTCTCATTTTATGAGATGTGTCGGCAGTTGTTGGAGAGCTAATGTATTTTCCTGACACTGACTGTGTCTGTGAATGACAGTGTTCCCAGTACAGGCAAATATTGAGCTTCAGAAGTCCCCACATCAGTGAGATAACAGCATTGAAGGTACGGGTTATTTAAACGATTGCTGCACTCAAAAGGAAGATGACCTTGTTTGTCTTCAGTAGCAAGGGAATTGTAAGCTTTAATTTTGCTGTTTCAAATTTGAGCAACGGTGCGAACAATTGTGGTACCCTTATTCTGTTAATTATATTTTTCTTCCACTGCATTGTAGCTGGATGTGTCAGGGAATCAGACATTATTATTTTTACTTCTTGTAATTTATGTACATGTTTACTAAGGTCAGGTTTTTTTTTTGGTCCAGAATCAGAAGTAGTACTACTGGTGATAGTGTTTATTTTTTGTGTGAAGCACATTCCCATCCTTCAAAGTGTTATATTTTTTTTGTAGTTTTACATTTTTATCTAACACAATTGGGCTTCAATGTTTGATCAGGTACAGATAAAAGTCCTGATGAGTAGAGAGGTTTATAAATATTAATGGCACATTTGTAATCCTGTGCCTGCCTTGTGAATTGTTCAGTAGGCCTTAAGATTCCAGTCTTGTAGCTTTGGCTATTCTGATGGGCTCCTGTACTTCACCAATATACAACATACGCTTTTGACTTTTGCTGTCAGTTCAGTTATTATACGTCTCAGCTGAATGTGGTAGTTTGACCACATGAATTGTGTCCTTCCATATCCATTTAAACAGTATTTAGTGAAATGTACAACCTCATATTCTGATACTTAGTGATATTTACTTGTTTTCAGCTGGGGTTTTTTTTTGTACTTTCTACAGATACTGTTGACTTTTTCTTCCCCATGGTTTTACTGCTGTCTGCCTGAGGGGTTTGCTTTTAAAAAAACTTGTTTTAAAACAATAATATAGCTTAAATTCATTTTGAAGAATGTAATTTAACATTTAAATGTATTGTTATTCTTTTGATCTTGAAACTGCATCTTCTCAAGCAAGAAAATCAGTTGCACGAATCGGATAAAATATTTCTCTTTTTATGAGATGCATAAAGTTCTCATTATGGCCCCCGTGTTCTCGTAACGGTTTCTGTAACGTTGGCGGTCTTGTGTCGTCCGTCAGCGTGGGCTCACAGTGTTTGCCTTCCGAGTCAAAATTGAATCATATTTCAGTGAGCGTGCAGACTAATGGCGAACATTATAAGAGGTTCACTTTCAAAGTGCACCAAATCTAATCAGGTACTGTCGTATTCTCCTATTATGTGCTTTTTTGGAAATGTAGGCTTACAACAGCTCATGCATTTGATTGTGTGTTTGAGTACTGGTATTTTTAGTTTTTTTAAATGTGAAGTGAGTAGGGCTTTTAATATCAGGCTGGTAGTCTACATTAATTCAAAGCAAAAATGAGGGCTTTCTGCTTATTATCAGTGTTAATGTTTCTGTAATGAGACAAAAGGCTGATGTCTTACAATACGATTCCAGTTTTAATCCTGTTTCAACAATGTAGCTCATCTCAGCGTTTACCTGAAGTCTGACATGCCTGAGAATCCAATATTTATAACCTTCAGTATCATGATACCATCTCCTGTGTCACTGCAGTCCTGCCTAATGTCAGTATTTTTTTAATGTTGCTGTAATATTGAATGTAAAAGCTGATTTTTAATTTTTTTTGTGGGCTTGTGTAAATTGTATTCATTTTATGATGATGTACAAAACAACACCTAACATCCGTTCCCCCTTCAGTGCTCAGCCAAGGAGTACGAGTTAAGCTGTGTGAAAGTTAAATGTGTTCATCTTGATTCTGTGTTACTGTAATGAAAAACTTCCCTTACTTCTTATTGCACTGCTGAGTAGAAGCCTGTCATGAATGCGCTCCAGTGCTTGGCTACAAATAAATCATTCAAACTACCAAATAAAGACCCTATTTTTCTTTTTTTTGGTACATGTTGCTTGAAAATCCTTGTGTGTTATTAAAGTTTTAAAAACAATACCTATACTTGTTTTTAATCTCTTAACAGGTCACTAAAATAAATCTCTATACTACTGGTTCCCTTTTAGCAGTAGTTACTTCACTTTTTAAAGCAGATATCTGTAACGTTTAAAGGTTAAAATGAAGCATCTGGATTTCGGAGCAAGATCACAAATGAAACACGTCTTCAGATCTAACCCCAAAATATGCCGTATTTGAATTGCATCAAATCCTTGAGTGTCACTGAATGACTATGTGTGGGAACCTGATGGTGAATGGTGTTCCTCTCCATTAAAAACAAAAATCAAACCATGTGCTGCATTTTTATTTTCCCTTCATTAGAAGGATCCGCTGCATACTGTCAAATTAGATCGAGGCAGGAAAGAAAATCCTCACGTTTGCCTTCAAAAGTACATTTTAAGGAAAAGAAAAAGTACATAATCTATAGAAATTATTCACATGCAGCACATTGTGTTGAAATAAGGATAAATATAAAGTTGTAATGCTTGGTTAAGAAAAAAAAAAAACTGCTTTTGTATCATGCCCCAACTGTTGAAATATGCCGCTACGATACTATTAAAGTGGAACAATCTACAAAACAGTGTAATTTGTTGACACGTTCTGGTGTTACAGTTATTGCAGAAAGCTTGTTAGCAAAACTGCTACAAAATGTCCTTTCACAAGGTGTCAGACAGGTTGTTCTCAGAGTACGGAGAGCGCAGTATCCCTCCTCTGTCCCTCTGCAGTCTCCTATACAGGTCACAGCCTCTCTCCTCGTTTTTTGCCCTGTGTCGTAGCATCTTCAGGTAGACCTGGTACACAGCCAAGTGAAGGGAACAGTGCACCTGTGGACACAGGAGGAGAGAATACAAAACACCTTACAAAACACCTTGGCCTCCTAATGTGGCAAAAAGCCAAGGATGAACCACCAGCTTCACATTCTGATAATACACCAGACACTGAGGTTTCACAAAGTCTACAAACAAATGTTTTCAGAGGCCATGTGTACAAACAGTTCAAAGCATTCTTTTTTTTTTTTAAATTAAATATTACTAACATATGAAAAAAAAAACTGCTGCAACATGACAAATACAATATTAGAAGCTATGCTAAGCTTCCACTAAGTCTAGTTGTTAGGATGCAAAAGGTTTTGTTAGGAATATCCAAATGTAAAAAAAAAAAGAAGCTACATTAAGTGAAAAACAAGTGTTATACAATAACTACAACAAAATCCCTAAAGAATTAGACACAAAACAAACCTGTCCTTTTTCTATTTAAGTACCTCAGCCATTCATTACCAGCAGGGGGTATCACACCTCAACAAAGTGGTTTTGGGCTTATGGTTTTAGGTTACTTCAAGTATAAGCACCTAGTGCTTCTGCCATCTCAACATTATGAGAAACAATTTCAGACCTCACTAGATCTAAACAAAAACAAAATGTCCCTTTGTCAATAAGAAACTATTCAAAATAAAATTCCCTTTGTCCCTTCACCATGAATCCATTTTACATGGTGTTGGTGTTGGGGGCGGGGTCCATGCAGCAGCATGTGGACGAGTTGTATGTGTGTGTTGTTGCTGTCCCAGAAGAGCTACATTGTGGCTCTGGAGAGGTCTGACCCTCTCTTTGTCCAGAGGACCCTGTCCCTTGACATGCAATATAACCCCTGGCAGAGAGTAATGGTGCAGGTGGCCCCAGAACTGGCTTCTTATTGGTTAGCTTTTAAAAAAGACATGACTCCATTGTTGGAGCTTTTCTCCGGCCCGTGAGAAAAGTCCGGGAGGTCAGCATAAGACCGCAAGTGCATGCTTGTCTGCTACCATGGCAGCCAGATGTGATGGTTGGTAGCTATAGTAACCTCTAATCCCCAATTCTTATTAACAGCTGCAAACTACCTGCACATCTTCTAATTTAGTGGTCATTTAATACATATGGTAATTTGTTAACGTTGTATTATTTGTGAGTACAGCGGGAGGCAGAAATTCATTTCAAACATTTAACTTGGCAAGTGACAAGAGCAATAATTCACAAATATTTTGGCACAGATTGAAAAACATCAGAAAAAATGAAAGTACGATTTCAAAGCAGAAATTACACCCACAAAAAAATAAAACCATTAAAAAAAACTTCCTTATAATAAGAAAAGTAAAAATATAACAAGTTTAGAAAAATCCAGGAGCAGACGTAGTAGTGTGCACATCACATAAAAAAGAAGAGTTGCCATCGATTTAAACTCCCATGTTCGTGGTGAAGCCAGAAAAGACAGGAAGCTGGGTCCTAACACCGTGCACCTATGCCCTTTCTCCCCAGATACCGCAGAACGGCAAAGTTATAGGTGGTTGACACAGTATAGGTTAGCTATGAAAAGACAAAGAGAAACAAGAAGAATCAGAAAATAAAACGAACACAAGAAAAATCCACAACAGTCATTTTAATTTGAGAGCGGATGCCATCCACATAACAGCTTCTGTAATGAAGCATGTGAGTATAATGGCTGCACAATTTGCTTGCATGGCTGGAACACCAGACATTACAGCATTATTATGATGTTTGCATCAGCTGAGAAAGAGGAACAGAGAGCAACAGTACAAAGGTCATCAGTCATGGATGCCTGAGATGCCTTGTCGCCTACACTCTGAGCGTCACTAAGTCACATGAGCCATAACACCAGTGTTATATTACCACACTGCAGTCAGACTGGCCTCGACCTCAGCATAATCACTCACCAGAGCCAGGAGCGTGATGCCAGCGCCGGCAAAGGCAGCAATGTAGAGGTTGTAGGTCATGCGGTACTAGTAGGGGGAGATTATTGTTAGTGAATATAACATGTTGTATTTGTGTTATGTCAGTCAAATTGTACAACATGACAGCAGACCTCGAGTTGTTTCATATTACTCACTTCTCTTGTCTTGCAGACACTGGACAGGGTCATACCACAAGCTTTCCCTGGTACTGCATTCCATGGCAAGAGTCCTGTTGAAAAAAAACAAACTTATGTACTCAAATATAACACTCAATTGCACACAAAAAGATAGAATTATTATATTTTGTTCTTGCTGCCTGTAAAATTACATTAAAGGTCCACAACAAATCAATTAATTTGTTCATTCTAAATCCTTTTTGACTTTCACGGTCTGCGGCGCTCAAATCAAACCACAGAGCCAGGCATGTTAAAATTTATTAAACTTCCACCAAACAGAAGAGTGTGTGTGTGTGTGCGTGTGTGTGTTGGGGACTATTTTCAGCTGCAGATTAATACGCACATTTGATGTGTTAGCGAGTGTTTAACCCTCAGGACAGTGTAATGAAAGAACAAATCACTCAGTGCAACAGTGTGCCTCATTGTGTGGCAAATGTGTTTTAGCCACACTCTGGGGCTCCAGGGATGGCAGCGTTGTGCTGTGGGTCTGCTGACACTTTTAGTCTGGACTGATATCTTGACAGCCATTAGCTGGATTGCTATGAAATTCTGTACAAAACATAGCCCACGGAGCATGAATGAAAGCTGACGTTCTGGGGGATTTTAGGAAAAATGTCTTTAAGTGGCATGCGAGCTGCCACGAAACTCTGTAGCCTACAGAGATTGATGTTCCCCTCTGGATTTCGTCTGACTTTTCCCTCCAGTGTCTTTGCCTTGCTGAGATTTTAATTTGATCAGCACTATGATATATGACAGAACTGCTGCAAAACTAATGAGATCCCAATGACCTCAGGAGCACTTTTTGCGTTTACTGCTAATCATTCACAAATGTTACCAAACTAAATAAAAGGTGCCATAGAGAGAGCGCAATCAAGGCAGCAGACAAGTCTCAACCAGCTCTGGATGGCGTGACAATGCCTCCTAGTACATAAACTTTATAAGAGCTAGGCCTTCAGGGAGACTCAAGTACAAGATGTGAGGCATCAGGAAGAAGAACAGGAAAAACTACAAATCTAACACGCAATGCCAGTGTGCAGTAAAAGTTGTCGCCACTGAGTCACATATCCAAATGAATGTATCTACAAGTTAGGCAATGTATTTTGACACCATGCAACTTGTACTAAAGTTGAGTGTGGATAATTCAGAAAGGCATGAGCAGGGGTCTTGAACCCCTCTAGAGCTGCATTGGGCTCTTCGAGCTATTTTAAGTGGCTCCAGTGAAAAATGGAAATGAGCAATAGTAATTATTATTATTTTTTTTTTTACTTTTTTTCCCAAATCATAGCTTTAGGCAATTCTTGATTATAAAAAAAAATATCTCCAATTATAAACACAGAATTTAAGGTCAAGTTTTAATAATTTGGTACCTAAAATGTGCGTCACAGTGTTTGACTATCACATGGCACCTTATGCTCTCAAATTTGCTGGAGTCGGACTGCAGTGGCTTGTATGGCTGTATACATAAATAAGTAGTTCTAAGTCCCCATAGTTTTATGCATTCAAATCCAAATAAAGTAAATCCACAGAGGAAAAAGAGAATTTAGAGCTTTCACCACTAATGCTGCTGGCTTACTGGTAAGCCTGATCTCAGCAAGGACTTTAACCGGAATTAAACTCAAACTGCCCCCCCCCCCCCCCCCCCCACCCCACCCACCCCTTTTTTTCTTTTACTATGATGCAAAATGTTTTATCATCAAAGTAGACCGATTTTAATTTGATTCATTTACAAAAACACTGACTGATGAATGAAATGCATGTATTCTCCAACTAGTGCAGGTTTAGACTTTTTCTTTGTTCCAGTTTCACAAATGCAAAATGCCAACTAATCATTTCACATGTGTTAAAAGATCAAATAAGTTTTGTCACACCATATAAACTTTTGGGGGTCAAAAACTGTTCAAAAATACCTCTTTTGGCAGTTGAGTTTTCCCACCACTGACCACGAGCAACAATATATTTGCAAGCACCTCAGCTAACTACATTAGCATGCTAATAGCATCAACACAAGGTGTGTGGCCTACTGTTTATGAGGCCATTACTGTAGCAAAACTACACGCACAAATAGTTTTGCCACAGTAATAGCCTCATAACCGTTTCCCCTCCAGCTGCTTTGTCTCTGTATTAATTGTTATATTGTTTGCATTATGTCCTTAGGTTAAGCCTCAGACAGCTGTGGGAATGGCTGTTGACCTCGAGCGTGCTAAAGAGTTTTTGAACAGTGGAGGTTATAGCAGAAACCATAATCAGGATTTAATTTTCCCAATTCTTTGGCAAGAAATCATCACTGGAAATGGCCGTTTCAAGAGATTTGTTTACAGTAAGATAAATATGCAGTGTGTTAACAGGTTTGCCTTATGTGAATGGATTTTGCATGAGGAAGCCAAACACTGACTGCGATGGGAATTCCTCTTACCGTACTGTCTTGCATCAACACAAAGCTGGTTGATACTTGCTGGGGTCTCAGTCAGAATATCAATAGTGTGGCAGGTAGCGTCCATGTTGTAGAAGAAGTAGACTGGCAATGCCGAGAAGGCAAACACCAGCAGCCACAGCACAGCGAGCACATACGTCATCACTATAAACTGCACAAGGAGAGAGCAGGCCACAGATTAGGGTGCATTATCATATTAAATGGATGCACACAATCTAAGAGTGTTTTTATGAGGAGTGACTCACTTAATAGCCACACTTGTTTTTCAGGTTAGTTCTACTTATCTCCCTTTTTGCCTCCTCTTCCAACTACTCAAGTCTTAAACCACTCAAACACTCACTGCATGCTTATCTTTGCATGTCCCTGAAGATTTTTTTTTCTTTAGGAGCTTTGAGATTTTTCAGCTCACCACCCACCAGGGAGTGATATATGTATTAATCCTATCCAATCTGTCCAATCCTTTTACTTTTCCCACTCAGGGCCCTCTCACCGAGGAGCTGAGGCAGCGGCCGCACATGGTGCTCCTGAACTCTCCAAAGGTTTGCCTTGCAGCGCTCGTAGTGTAGAAGCCCTCGGCCAAAAGCACAATGCAGTAGAGGAAGAAAAAGGAGGCCAAACCATAGATGACATACTGGAAATATTGAATGCTGAGAGTGGCAAAGGAAAAAGAAAGCGTTAAGAGGTTAAAACATTCAAAATACAGACGAAATCATGAGAAGTCTGAAGATCAGGTTTGATCACGCTTTGATGATGGAAATGTAGGACGACTTACATGTAGGCTAGGGTTATGTAGTCTTGAAGGTTACGTGCAAAGTATGTCTCGATGAGCCTCTCCGTCTCTGTGAGTGCCTGGTGCCCACAACCACAGAAGAGGGCAATACCAGAGAAGCAGAGAAGTGTGGCAACAAGGGAGCAGTACGGCACCCCACCCAAACACCGCATACAGCACTCATAGCAACCTATTAGTCGACATGCAGCGCCATGGAAAACAAAGCATATTATGAACAGCGGAAAGACATAGTACACCATTAAAACTTACGAAATATTAAAGAATATAATGCATGTTTTTTTTTCTCCCAAGGACAGGAAATATGTTTTCACTCTTTCAAGTTAATGGAAATTAAATTGTGCCGCAACTTTTAAAATGATCTGTTCAACTAAAATTACTCTTACTGAACCCCAATTTGTGCCATGCAGATAGTTTTGATTGCATTTGTTCTGGTTTTGAGATATCCCTTTATGAGATTGTTGCTTCCACCCCAGCACAGACAAGCTAAATAGATTTTTTTGTTTGTTTGTGCTGCTTAAAACTGCAGAACAGTTTATTGATTGTTCTTTCAATCTAAACACGTGCAACTGAGAGTTAACTTTGTGTGATTCGTGCCCCAAATATCCAACAGCAGATCCTTTCTACAGAAACTATTTCATGTTACCCTTGATAATTAAAAATATAGGGCTTCTGTCAATTTTCATGATTGGGAGTAGACAAAAAGGTTATCATCTCATTTCATAGCACGAACACAGCATTTGGCATAAAATACAGCTGAACTTGGTGGCGACAGAAAACCCCAGAGATAAGCATCATGAAATTTGACAACCCAAAAACCTACCTACATAATACTAGAGGTAAAAAATACAATAAGGAAAAACACAGCCAGCCAAAGCAACCTTTTAAAGATAAAATGTCAGCATTGATCAAGCTGCAGCTGTAAACACACAAGTTCACTTATTAAGTCTGTGCATTCCCCCCAGTAGTCATGTGCTGTTTGAATGGATGCCAAGGGCCACAGGCATGGGGACGTGTCGACTCTGACCCCATCTCACACCCTGACTCCATTCACCAGCCAGGATGGAGAGTGTGAGAAAAGAGGGAGGACGCTGAGGAGAAGGCAAAGCGAAACAGAAAGAGAGGCTGCTTTTGTGACTGGAGAGACAACAGTCTTTGTGCCACACCATCATGGGGGTACAAGGGCCACCAATGTCAAGCAAACAAAGGCCAGAGGCACCTCTGTGCTTTGCGTGCACACACACAAGCATATTCACCAGACTTCCTACTGAGAAGACACAGGAACAAGAAAATGATAGTAGGGAGCTGCCAGTGCTGGAAGAGGATGGAAAAAGCAAACCTAGAAACAAACAATGCAACTGTGTAAATGTGTACATGCATCCACACAGACATGCACAATAGAAGCAGGCAGACTGTAGCTGGTACCATTACAGTAAACACAGATGGCCGGAGGGGCAAATAGATGGCTCTTTAAGCAAACGCATAGCTTTGTTGGGTGTCTGTGGATGACCAGACATGCAAACTGATTGCATGTCATTCACATAGCGAGGGTTTGTGCACAGAACGCGGAGTTTGACAAGAAATTGTGAATATATATAGCTACACAATAAATTATATACAGTACATATAGATAGATTTTTTTTAGAGAATATACACACACATTGTATCAGCATAATCCATAAGTTTTAACACCAACCTCAGTCAGTCAATCAGGCCGGCCTTCAGATGCACCTTGTGCCAATTAGCCAATTACGAGAGCTGCAGCAGCTCTCTGAATCACTGCGGCCCTCTCTGGCTCTTCGATTGTGACCCAAATGAAAAGACAAGCCCAGCAGGAATAGTCTTGAAAATGCAAAAGCTGGGGCCAAATCGCCTCTATAAAAATTGAGAAGGATTGCGAGCGAAAGCAAATGCGACAAGGCTCGTCTGAAAAGTAGCCCTGCCATCTCAAGCATGAAATAAATCTCATAATATCAGCGGAGCATCAGCCGGTAAGAAGCCGACCTCTACACTGACAAAAAAAAGAGAGCCCCCACTTTAATAACTTCTGATACCCTCTCACTGCCCCCCTCCCTCCCAGAACAATCGCATACAATCAAGAAAAGAAGTGATAATAAGAACATACTACAAGCTAATAAAGGTGGACTCTAGTCTGTGTGAAGTTTCTTACCCATGTCTGGAAAGATGCGTTCAAGGACTTGTCGGCTACTGTCTCGCTGCCCGCACTGCAGCTGGTCCGCTGATGATATGCGCAACTTGTCTCCGGCCCCCGTATATCAATCTCAACTCGCTGTTCTGTTCCCCCCAACAATGGACAGACCCGCCGATGACTGCGAGTGCAACCTTAAAGAAACAATGTCGCTTTTCAATGAACTTCAAGGCGCAGAAATAATGAGGAGGCCGGGGGTCCTTAAACTTGCGGACATTTACTAAGTTCATTGTTGACGCTCATTTGCATACAGACGTGCGCACACGCAGAGAAGAATACATTTTTCTTCTTCTCGTGTGTGTGGGGACAAACAGTGGTTAGCTAAGACCTTTTTGTCTTAAAAGTCAAAATGCCAACATGTCCAGGCAAATGAGGAATGAGTAGTACATCATGTTGAGTCGAGCTTGTTGTTTCAGACGCTGTGAGTCTACGACCTCTGATTGAGATAACACTGGCTATCATGGTGTTGCCCTTTGAGCGTTCAGGTGATATTCTTACAGGAAATTGACAGATATCATCTGTTTGCAGTGAGATACACTTTATCGTGACTGAAGTGGCATCCCAGCAACCCAAATAAACGGTGTCACGGATTTTTAACCTCTTTTGGAATGTTCCAGCGAAAGGAAAACTATAAACATGTGCACACTTATGAGAATTGTTTATTTTTTAGCGATCTTACCTAACAAGATAGAGTTTCAATGATTCCCTTTCGTTTTGTAATATGCGATCACTTATCTGGCACGCCAGCGCTCTTTTTTTGCAACATAGCCATCCATCAAATGTTCAGCATAAGAAGAAGAAAAAGGAACATGATTAAGACAAAAAATGTCCTTTTTGTGTACATCAAGGAAACATCCCTGATCCCAGGGCACCTGACTGTTTCGGAGTGAGAGACTGTGCTCTGATTCATCTCCTCCCTCTGGCCTAATACCAGAAATGTAAAAACAAAATTAGCTCTATTTTGCTTCATTTGCGCCCAGTAGATGGCAGGCGTTGCCCTGCAACAGCATTGTTAGCATTTGGGTTTAGTTTCACCCCCCAGTGGACTGTATGGGGCTAAAAATTGGCCAATAACAATCAATAAATTATGTAAAAAAATAAATAAATAAATCCCCCCACTTTCCAAACACGTTTGTATTTTGGCCACCAGATCAGGTACATCTTAAAAATAAAATAAAATAAATATACTTTAATATACATTTCTACATGTTTTTTATGTAAAGATTTGCTGTTAGTCTGTAATTTTTATGTAGCAGTCTTTGTTTCTTCTCATTTGATGTATTAAATCTCACACCGAAGTGTTAATAGATTATTTAGTTTTTGAGCCGCCAGCTCAGAAATCCTCAGAGAGGCACCACTCATGTTATACAAGCCTTGTTCCCCACTAACCAGGTTGTTGTACATTGTGTTTTACAGGCACCGAGTCTCTGCTTCCCTTCTTCCCTCTAACGCAGGTGTAGCTTCAAAGGATTTCTTAATGGTTTATGATACTGTAAAGATGATTTTAAAAGGTGGGGGAGCATTTTCGTTTGAGAAAGCTGAAACAATTACCCTGCCCTCTGTGCGCGACTGTGTGTTGACAGATTTGCAAACACGTATCAGCCTGACTCATTCATACTTTATGCATCACTTAACCTGGTTTGATATCTCAATTGTTCTCCAGCATGCAAATGCATCAGTAAAACACAAGAGCAAGTGTCTTTTGTAATTGTGTCTTTGAACACGGTGTGATTTCACTCCAAACATCTGTTATCAAAACAACAAGCCTGTCAGGTTACTGGGTGCAGTACAGTAGGTTTGGGTTTTTTTCTGCCTTGTTGGCGCGATCCAGCTCTGTGGGTGAAAAGCAGTGCTATCAAGTAACAGGTGTGAGGCGGTTACTTGAGATGTTTTTGTGCCTTCCCTCTGCTGCCTCTCACCTGTCCGTGGCCACCCTCTGCCTCCTGAGCTCATCTCAGAGTTACTTCTTGAGAGACTTTCATCACTTCCCCAACCGAGGAACATTAAACTCTTTTGTGTGTCTAAATACTTTAGACTCTCCATCACTCAGTCAGAAATCTGAGAAAGGACCAATCAACCTAACAGACCATTACCTCAATCTTTCTACCCACAGGGGTCATGGGCAATAATCCTTAAAGATAATGGCTGTAATGCTGGTATCTTACTGATGGCCTGCTGTGGAATAAATCTGTGAAATACAGTTGAATTCTAGTTGTTTTTTTCAGAGAATTGTCAGGGAACAAGTTTTTGTGGATGACTCGACATATTTCACTTATCAGGTCAACGTGTATATGCTCGTTCCGTTATCAGAAAATGGATCAACTTTATTTCTACAGAACCTGTCAGTTTTGCAGTCGACTTGTTTGAATACACCGTGCATCACACTGAATCAGTGACTTATTACAATGCAAGAAGCCCTTGACAAATACACAGAATACATTTAATTCACAGGACATTTTTATCTTTGAGACTGTGAGCTTTACACATTGCTTGCTGTTATTAATCAGAGTAATATTTGTCTTTGAGCCTGAGTGGAATCTCATTCGCCTCAGTGTATGCTCTCTTGTTCATTTTCAGACTTCTACTCCTCTGTTTTAGGCAGCAAATAACTGTGGCCACAAACAAACATGTGGACACCAGCATCATACCCAGGCCTATTAACAGCATCAGTTGTGAAAATCTGGCTGTCTCCACGTCACAGATCGGTTCCTTTGAAGGGGTTTGAACCAAGTTTAGTGTCCCTGTCCAGGTGGGCACCCGGTCCAAGTGGCAAGGCTCTGTGCTGTCATTGACCAACAAATTCATCCAGACAGTGGTATAAAGTGGAACTGGTTTACCCCCATCTCTGACCACAATGAACAGGTGATGCATTCCAAGGTCTTTATGAAGGAGCTGCTGGCTTAAGGTGATGTTCCCTGACCTTGAATCGATCTGAAAGGGACTGCTGTTTTGCAAAGGCTCCGGTGCCGTGGCTGAGTAAGTAATCTCTGAATTCAGTCCAGAGTCCTCATCAATGGCATAGATCTTTCCTACCGTGGCACCTGCCAGGGTACCTGGAGAGACAGTCAGGCATGAGGAGTTGCTGCCGGGAAGGATCACTTTTGGCTGGTTGTCATTGATGTCTTCCACAAAGATGGTCACTCTGGCAGTGGAAGTCAAAGCAACTGTCTGGCCGTGATCGCTGGCCAGCAGGTAGAGTTCATAGCGGTCTTCTTTCTCGCGGTCCAAGTTCCTAGTGGTGCGTAGCATCCCCTGGGTGTTATCCACAACAAAAGGTGCACTGCTGTTTACAACATACAATTCTGTTGTCCCATTCTCCCCTTTATCTGGGTCTTTCACCTCCACCCTCCCCACCTGGGATAATGTTGGAACATTCTCAGGAATGAAAAAGATGAAGTGAGGGGTGAGAAAAACAGGTGGATTGTCATTCTGGTCACGAACGTGAATGGATACAGTGGCCATGGATTCCAAGGGAGGAGAGCCGCTGTCCCGAGCAAACACAGTGAGTCTGTGTACATTCTGTTGCTCCCTGTCCAGAGGAACCAGCAGAGAGAGTTGACCTGTTACAGAATCAATGCTAAACATGGTTGGATTGTAGTTTTCAAGCCTGTAGGTCACCATGCCGTTTTCTCCGCTGTCTGCATCTGAAGCCGAGATCTGAAGCAGTGACATTCCTGGCTGATTGTTTTCTTCCACTTGGAGCTCGTAGTGAGGCTGTACAAAATATGGCGCATTGTCGTTGATGTCTGCCACCAGCACCGTGACTACACGTCTAGAAGGAACGATCACAGATCCCTCAGCTGATCTCACGCGTGCTACCACGGAAATATGATGTTCACGATTCATCTCATAGTCTAAGGGCTTTGATGTGGAAAGCAGATACTTGCCATTCTGTGGGCTCAAAGTGAAAGGCACATCACCTTCAATGGCAAGAAATAAATCTTTAAAGCTGCTGTCACCCTCGAGCTCTAAAACAGCTAAGGCGGTGGGGTGCTGGTTCTCTTGTAACACCATAGTCTGGTTTTGATGCTCCGCTATGAACCCGATCTTGATCGTCAGCTCTTGGTTCACCTTGGGGAGCACAGATATGGTTACCTGAGTGTCTGCTGGGGGGCAGTGATGGCCGCTGGCTAACACTTTCAACACGAGCTCCTCTGAGTTGTCGCTCTCAAGGTCCTGTGTAAGGCTGATGGACCCAGTGAGGCTGTCGAGGCTAAAGAGCTTCTTGACCCGCTCAGAGACTTTGGGACTGAAGGAGTAAACGATATCACCATTTGGGCCTAAATCTGGATCTGTGGCTCTGACCTGAGTGACCACCGTGTTCTTCTGAGAGTCTCCTGGGATGGTGACACTGTGTGGGCTATCAGAGCTAAAGGCTGGACAGTTGTCGTTGACATCTGTCACTGTGACTATTAAAGCTGCAGACACACTTAAAGGGTCTACACCACAGTCTGTGGCCACTAACTCCATCTGAAACAGGTCCCGAGTTTCCCTATCCAGGGCTCTTTCTACAACCAACATAATTAAAGAGCTGTCTTCTTCGATTTTTAAACTGAAAGCTCCATCGGAGCCTTTTAGGTGGTACTGCACCTCTCCATTAGGACCGGTGTCACTGTCCAGAGCCTGAGTATCTAGCAGGAAACTGGTCCCCACGGTCGTATCCTCGGGCACCCAAAGGTGTATTTTGTTATTTTCAAAATGCGGCGCATTGTCATTGATGTCCTCTATGATCACAGAAAACTGTATAAGGTCTTTTGAGGGCCCCACGATGGCATTGTATAAAGTAACACATTCCTCAGCTTTTGTCTCTGCGGGGCAGATGGCCTCGCGATCCATCTTTAACTCAGTGGTGTAGAAATTCCCCGTGTTTATGTCCATCCTCAGGTACTTGTGGGGCAGGAGCTGATATGGAGGAGAAAAGTTTTTACTAAGTGATCCAACCAGAGTGTCAGCCTCCAGTTCCTCTGGGACGGAAAAATGGAGAGAACTACATATGATCTGCCTGATGTGAACCACAATCAGCAGCTTCTGACAAAGACAGAAAACAAAACGAAACAGTGAGCAGTAATCTTTGTAAAGTTACACAGGCATTTATTCTATTTATAACTTATGATATAAGTTATTTAAAAGTTTTCAGCGTGGTGATAAAATTTAAACTTCATGCCTCAGTGAGCTCCTTTAAAAGCAAGCAGCTGCACAATAAGGTAATTCAATGCCTCCCTCTCACTTATCTCCAACCAAGTGCTCTTATAAACAAATAACACAGAGAATTTAAATAAAAAGGAAAATATCAAAGCAGACATTCTTTATCAAAAATGAATAAAGGTTCATAAAATTTAACACCTCTTTAGCACATGATGCTGTACAATACACTGAGCACATTCGTGTGTTGCTGCAATATATCACTCAATTAGAAATGCTAATGCAGTGCAGATACCATCAAAAGAGATAAACTCAGCTGGCTCTTACCTGCAGTAGTCCGGCCCAATTCATATTATCAGGAGTCCCATGGCCCATCGCCCTCACACATGTTAGCCAAGTTCCCAGCAGCAAGTGAACACTGAGGACTGAGGCAGCAAAATAAAACTGCTGAAGGCATAATTCATTATATTATGCTCCTCCTACAACACTTACCTTCCTGTCAGGCTGCCACATGAGAAGATGGAAGAACAACAGGTTTACCTGGCTGAGCTGAATTCATGTGTATTAAGCTGGAACTACGAATGCATTGTTGCTTAAAATTACTTACAACTGCACGCACGCAAGCCCGCACACAAACACATTTAGAAATATATATAAATACTCATGCATAGATATAATGTGCACGTAGATGTAAACTGTCATAAGAAACAATGACTCCTCAGTTACAATAAATGTATATTTGAGAGTGCAGTATTTTATCTAACTTATGTAACCTCTGGTATGTTTTTTTTCCTGTGCCAAAAAAACAAGACAAACAAAAAAACAAACAAACAAACAAAACAAAACCGAAAAGAAGAAAAAAAAAACAGAGAAGAAAAAAGAAAATATTTATTTTCTTTAGGGTTAATCATCACGCTGTTGAGTGACAGTAAACGGTTGGTGAAATTTGACCTCGAGTCATAAAAGCAAGATACATTTACTTGAGATCTCAAGATTTCAAAGAACAAGACTGGTTATGCAGCATTTATTTGTGTGGTATTGCTTCACAGCAGGGTTTTTAAGTTTCACTGACAGTTCCAAAATACTGCATGGCCCATAGGCTTGCACTCTAAGGCCCTCTACAGACAGCGTAGAGTAGTGCACGTGTGAAAGAATAATAAAGTTGCTGTTCCGAGTTTTGTTTTGGAGTGTGTGCGACACTTCTCTTTCCTATCGAAGTGTCCTGTGTTTAAGATTACTTGTGTCACAGCCAGGAAATTATATCGGGCAAATAATAATATAATATTAACGTACATAAAACCCAAACCCCCGCATTACGCACCCTGCCCAAAACGGAATAACTCGAGGATTTGACACCTCTCTTTTCTTCATCTAAAACCACAACGGATATTTTTTCCCACAGCCCCGCTTACAGCATTTAATGGGTTATTCCAGTCTCACTCTCTTTCACTTGCGTAACACTTTCCGCCCCCCTCCCCATTTCCACTTATAGTCCCCTAGACCTCTGAGGTTTTTAATCTGTGACATGATTGGCTGGACAGGCCCTCTCGCAGAGCGGGTGTGGAAGGCTTTAGAATAAAAGTACAGTAGTGCTTTTAGTGACTGTCAGCATCAAACCGCTCTGAACCCAGACACACAGCAACTTCGTGGCGCTTTTCTTTCACGTCCCGCTATGTCCTCAGACAGTACCATGGGTGAGTCCAACGCCTGCTTTAGCCAATAATTTGAATTTATTTCAGTGATGGATCATAGAGCACGTTTTCCCAGCCTTTTATTAAATTTACTAAACAGATTAAAAAACAAAAAACAAATACATGTAAAAGATAGAAAAGCTTTATAGGAAGATTTAAAAATCATCTCGCTGTGACACTTATTTTAAATTCCTATTCCTTTTTGTAGTCGTACTTTTCTGTAATCATAAGTATTTACTTATCTACCAAACACACCAAAGTTGTTTTAATTTTAGTGTTCCATAAGGAATTTTAACTTTGAGATATTTATATGAGCGTAATAAAATGTTAGAAAACCTAAACTGCGTTTATGCAACACCCATTTTTAAAATAATGGTGCCGGCGCTAAAAAAAAGTTGTTATAGCAGCCCAGAGCGTACAACTCTGATTTATGATGTAATATATATAAATATATTTTTAATCACACTTTGCAGACCAGGTGTTTTACTGTCCGTCTACTGTTTTGTATGCCATATGGGAACATGTCCAGTTATCTGATGCAGCACGCTGACATAAACTTCAGCTGGTAGTTTTTAGATTTTCCTTTTTTTTATTTATGTATGTTTCTTAGGTTTAGGAATATTTGGTATCTTTGAAACGCCCTTTAAAACATTCTCAGGTCCCCATATTTAATCAAGTCTTTAAAAATATTTATTTCAGTGCTTCTACTATTTTCTTTTACTGCTGAAATAAGCTGAGTCCATCTTGAAGATTTCTTTCCAACTGCTGTCACATTTTCCACAGACTTGGACTTGGAGCTTGGTGAGTTGCTCCAGGAGTTCCAGGATGTGGTGGAGGAGCTGAAGGCCCCTTCTCAAAGCAGACCGCATGCTTACCAGAAAGCACTGCACGAGGCCAAAACTCTCACAGGGCTGAGTGAAGACAGTGGAGTCGAGGACTCAGATTACAGTAAGTTATTCAAAAAAAAAGAAAAAAAGAAAAAAGGATACGTTAGAGCAGTGATTAAGATAATATCTGCCTAATGTACAAAGTGTGGGGGAAGGAAAGTAATTATTTAGTGCATCATGCTGGTGAGTGACATTGTTTGGAGTCCCCGTGGACTCCAGTTGAGCCCCTTTATCAGCCCAAACAACTGCAGCTTGACACATTTAATTTGCATGAAATTAGTGGTACAAGAGGACACATCCCTACACATTTCCATTAAAGTGGCTGTTTGTGCTCGTGACAATAGCTGTGTACTGGAATGAGCTGCAATTACGGATATCCCATCTTGTGTAATTGTCTTTCCCCCCTTTGTTCTGCATTTGTCGACGGTTATAAGATAAAAGAAGAAACAGTTTTTTCCCCCCTCTGCTCCCATGTGTCGTCATTATTGAAAGTATTTTGCCCCCCTAACGATTCAACAGGCAAACTGCTTTCAAAGGCCGACACATGGGAGTCACTAGCGCCGAACACTTACCTTTTAATTTTTTTTATCGCATGTTATCATCATTACGTGCAACTCCTGCATTATGTTAGAGTTTTGTCATTGTCACTGATCATTTGCAAGGACTGCCCTTAGTGCTTGTTATCTCCTTTCACTCCCTCATTGCTTCCCTCTCTTCCCCCAGGCAGTGAACCATCTATGGGGAACAGTTTGAATACCAGTGAGGAGGAGCTCCACACAGCAGGAATAACGCTGGCATCAAAAGGTACTGGAGCCTTCTATCAGCTCATCTCCATCTAGATAGCCTCAGTTCTTACAGCGATCACTATCACTTTATAAGAGCTACACAGAAAGCATCTGCAATGCCCTGGAATCTGTCTTGGTTTACACAACAAAGCAACTTCCACTGTGGCTGTGACGTCTCAGCGCTCTTCTTTCAAAGCTCTTGCGTGGAGTCATTTGTGCTGTTATATGCAGTGATGAGACTGGCTTATGTCTGCGTGCGCATGTGGATTAATGAGTGCTGTTGCAGTTGCATCCACAGACTACTGTTAAAGTTAAACATCAGGTGACCAGAAAGTGTCAGTCATATTTTTTCATCAATTTTGTTTGGCTTTACACAGAAAAAGCTTACAACAGAGAGATCCTGGTGGGAACGAGGCTGCCAAGGTTTTTTTTGGAGCTCTTAAAATCAGCTTTATCTCAGTTTGAATAAAAGGAACCCAAGATTTTATTTTTTTTTTGCCAGTTCAGTTCAAACTTTATGTAATGCCGAGACTTAGATAACTTCAGCATTTGGTCCAAAGGAAATAGGCTACCACTGAACTGAGCTGCGTTTCTCTACAAAAATGTTCCACTGCAGCTCTTTTTTTCTTATAGTTTCTCAAATTCCATTTCTTTCTGTCCTCTTTCTGCAGCCAAGCTGGGAGACACAAGGGATCTTGAGAGTTTTATCGACATGTTGGACCGGGAACTTGCTGGTGCGTATTTAAGAAAATTACACCCTCTATCATCCAATCTTTTCTTGATTTCTTTTGTACTGAGTTGACAAGCCAGCAGGGTGGAGTATGTTACAGTGGCAGAGACGCGCTAACATGAGCGTGGTGTATGTTTTGGACTGTGTAGCAGTATCCACCTTGTTTCTACAGTGTACTGTACCCCCTGCTGTTTATCTCTGAGCACCCTTTATGTGTAAATGCCATGTCTGGGGACTCAGGTGGACTATCTACACGCCCTTTAGTGATAATGGCATACTTGACTACATGAGCGTCATGATCCTGCTATCAGCGGTAAAGCAGTGGTGTTCCAGAGGCCCCTAAACACACACGCATCACCCAGAGCACGCACACAAGCAACAGGGAGCAAAGCATAAATCCACTGCTATCAGTGGTCTCGACACAAAGCGTATTAACGTTACAAATTAATCGTAACTCCCCGTGTATCTCTACAAGGCTCACTTAGTCACTGCATGTTTATGTGTTTGTTTACATGCCTGTGCTTTTTTTTCTTCTTTCTTTTTGCAGAGATGTGAACAGAGAGCAAAAGTGAGCCACGTACAATAATGGAGGGGGGTGGGGGGGTGGGATAGGGATAGGGAATAGGCTGGGGGCGACACGACTGGCTACTGCTGAGCAGAAAGAGAGATATACACCAGAGCAGATCTGATGGAGCAAATGGTCCCCTCGCCGCTCCGGGGGAAAAGGTTAACATCCGAAATTAAAAGGGCAGTCCATTCCGAAAATGCAAGAACTCCCACAGACCCCCGGCGATGCTGCGTCCAGCCAGTAAAGACAACGTCCCCCTGCAGCATCAGATCCAGGATGTGTGACATATTGCTAAAATGAGACAAAGCTTCCATCTGTTTGGGCATATGACAAAAAAGAAAGAAAAAACACAACAAAAACACTGCCTAGAGTATAGAAAGCATGTTTATCCCACATAAAAAAAAAAAAAAAAAAAAAAAATCCCATAAGTGCAATGCCTGGAAAGGGCTCTAAATCCTCACGGCTGTGTAGTTTTGAAGAAAGCTGAGCTTTGTCTGGATCAAAATCTTAGACGGCACCAAAGTTTTAGGCTAATTTCAAACTAATTTTAAGTAGAAGGGCATTTCTGGTGTACAGGTCTTTATGATATTTGTTTTGTTTTAATAATATATAATGTATATACAGATGAATGCATGTAAAATAAAAAGAGATTTGTAATGAATTTAATGTTTTCTAGCCATCCTTCCTTCCACTTATCCTTATTAGGGTTGCACGGGAGCTGGAGCCTATCCCAGCTACCATAGGGCGAGAAGTGGGGTACACCCTCGACAGGTTGGCAACGAGTTGCAGGGCTAATATGTTGCCATTTTTTAAAAACATATTTACTCTGTGCAGAGGCTCTGGCCTTACTAGCCACATATGATTTGCCACACAAGTCTGAACGGTTGTCACTTTTCTTAAAAAAACAACAACAACAAAACACCCAAAACCTCCTGACAGTGTTCACAACTAACACTCAATGTGCCCACATCTTCATTCTCTCTAAACTGACTTCTGCTATTGTCACACTTCATGTCTCATAAGACCCTCAAATGTTTTTCTTTATTTTTACAGTTGCTTCCTCTGTGTCTGTTCTGATTATTCTTTGAGTTTCACTTCAGCAACCAGCACAGGAAAACCACAAATTTAGCTCAGACACAGGCTTAAAAAGGAAGTGCGTCAGTGCTGCTGAGAAAAGCAATGCTCATTTAGACTGTGTACTTACTCCTAACACAAATCTAATCTTTGAACTGAAGGCAGGAAACCGCTGCGTTTTGACTAACATGCAGACTTTCCCATCGCGGTTTTTTCTATACTCTGCTGTCATTTCACGGGCGTGTAGGTGTAGCGAGTGACATGCATGTGCAGGTGTCTCCTCCAAACTGTCAGAGCGCCACAGAAACACATGAGGGTGAGGTGACTGTTGTGCTTGTAAAGTTGTCACTCTTTGTGACTTGTAAATTTACAATGAGGGACAGAGGCACTGTAACCCAGCTGATCTATGCAAATGTATTTTTAGCCTATGGTTACATGTCAAAGCAAAGTTTCAAATGATTCTGAATGAGGAATTGAAACAGCAGCCTGAAATATTTAGAGTCTTCTTATTGCAATCACACATCTGCTTGCTGAAAAACATTGTTGTCAGGGTAGAAGTTATTCGGACTGCCATTGTTTTGTCATTAGGAATCTCTAGGCAGCTATAGCTGATACAATCACCGGCCCTGGTGGTGATATATTATGGATAGACTCCTTGGGTGGGCCTATTTGTTTGACAGCATGTCAGTGACAGAGTCCAAAAGAGGAAAGGCTGGACACTTAAGTCACTGTTCTTGGTCTGTTTATGTCTCATTAGAAGACACTTTGCTCTGAAAGTTCAGCTCCCGCTTTGAACTGTGGCCAACTATTTAACCGTGCTGACTGGGACGAGAGCCGCCTCACCTCAAAAGGTGAAGGAGGGAGAGACAAGAGTGTAGTGGCGAGAGCAAATGAGCTTCAAATGTGATGTTACTGTAAAGACAAGAGGAATAATGGGAACCTAAAAGAAAAATTGAGACTGCTCAAAGAGTAAGGAAATACAGAGGGGTAAGCGTGGAGTATCCGGCTTCCACTGTGTTGTCTGTTCCACTTAAGAGAAAGGCCAGACTGACTGATTGAGGCCACAGCTGCTCAGGATAGTTACAAAGCTGGCTTCCACATGATGGAAGTTCCCTCGCAAGCGATGGGCGCATCCTGTTTATTTTAAATGAAGGTGAGGAACTGCAAGAATGCAGGAAACATAATGGTGAAGTGCAAGCAAGAGTGAAAGGAATTTCACCGGCATCGCTTCCCACTTTGTCATTCCAATGTGATGTTTCAGGTCCTCCATCCCGCTCTGGTGCTTGCTGCTGTGACACTGCTGCCACACTAATCCACGCAGGCTACATGAAAAGTCACCAGCGGCTAATTATGCGGCATGATTTTTATTGGATTGCTCTTCAGTGGGATCTGATGTAATATATCAGTTTGTCTTTTGGGAACGCCTCCTCGTTATTGTTTATCCGCTCATTACTATGAGCTCGGCGCTTGATTGGCAGCACAGCGAAGTAAGAGGTCAATATGTCAGCCAGTCGTTGTTTAGATAACAGACAGACTAAATGATGAATGAACTGAGTTCATTAGCTGGTAAATTAGAATGAATTGATGCTATGATGAGACAATGAATAGTCCTGAGAAATGAAGACGTAATAAAAATCACGCTGTCCCCTTTACGACCCTCACCCATATACTCAGGTATCCTTGTAATAAATGTCACAAAGACTTAAAATTGCTACACACAATACTGGTTTGTTTTAAACTAGTTAGCAAGCTAATGAAGATGTAATTGAGTGCAGCAGAAAGGAGACACTTGTTATTATCAGACAATGAGTAAATGAAGCAGAGATATGGCCTGTGCAGCGAGGCCATCGTGGCTGAGATGAGTGCAGCATGCAGAGCACGCAGTCTTCTGTCATCTGCCTGATGAGAGACCGGAGCAACGCCTTTCCCATGAGAGTCCCCCAAATGGTCCAGGCTAACAACGCTCTCCCAAGGAATTAGCCTGCTCAACCACCCAACAGACACACACACACACACACACACACACACACACACACACACACACACACACACACACACACACACACACACACACACACACACACACAATGAATTGTAAAAGTCTGACTGGGTCTTACATAACTGAGGCTGCTCTCTGAGCCCAGATCAAGGACTCAGAGCACTACTTTGTTATTCTTGCAGAGCTCACAAAAGCAGGACTTGGTGGTATGCTTTACAATATAGATATAACTGTGAAGAAGCAGGAGAATGGATGGATGCATGGATAGTGGTGGATGCCCATATTAAGCATAGCCAAAGTTTAAAATAATGAGGTCAGTCTATGTGGAAATAATCACTGTAAGCAAAAAGCTCTCGGACTTTAGACTGCTCTAAGTGCTAAGTTTCCAAAAGCTTTTTCTACCTTTGGATTTGTATCATGTCAGTAAGAGCAGACATCCCTAATTTGCTCATCTCAGGTTCACATCTCTTTCTGTGAGCACCACAAACCATCTAATTGCAATGGCAATCAGAACAAAGTTGACTTAAAGTGGGTGCAGTCTTAATGGGAGAGAAGCTCTCAGGGAGAGGCTTACATCAGACTGTAGATGAATTAAGAGACTATAAATCCCAGTATAAGATAAATAAGGATTATTTTAAACTGTGAATCATGCAAAGCTACACCAGTAGGCTTAAAATATAATTTGAAATTCCCACAGTCACGATTCCTTTTTTTCAGCTTTTGTATTTCGAAGAAATTATAAGTGGCTGTGCGCAAACACTTGAAGAAAGGCTCATTTTTAATGCATGTTTGCTGCACAGGTTGTATTTATTTCTTTTCACTTCAAAAATCAAGAAAACAAGCAGTTTGCCTGAGGATGCCCAAACCTTTGACTACAGGCATAAACAATCTCTAAAATAACATCACTTTAAAGTCGTGTGAGATATTTATGTGTAAGCCATAAATGCCTTAAAATCATTTTTGGCTCATTGAAAGTAAACACTGACCTGCAGCAGGACTATTTTTTTCTCTGCGATAGTGACTGGCATAACAATTTCCACTTTGACTGCATAAAGGTAACATAACAGCCTCCTATGTTCCTTTTCCTCAGCTCTGTATAGCTCAACACTGGAGCCTAAAAAGATGTTCCCCAGCTTTGCATTCTTGTAATATCCCCGAGGGTGTTACAGGAATTCATTAAAAGGATTTTCTGTTCCTTGTACTTCTGCATGGGTTTTACATAACAGCCCCACACCTGAACATATAAAAATTGTTGGACTCACTAAAAAAATCGCAGTTAAATTATTTTAGGTGAAAACTAAGACCATGAATTAGCTAACTGGAGGGTGATGATGGTGAGTGAAAAGTTGGAAAGATGATGTTCCTAGTTCTCAGGACATAAAGACCACCTGGTTGAAGCTTGTGTTTTTTTCTGGTTGAAATTCCCAAACTTTGGATTTATTGCCACAAACATGTTGATATTTGAATGTTCCCATAGTAATATTCATTTTGTTTGCTAACATTCCCATGAGCCTCAGATGTATTTTGCTTAGTACAAACTAATGCTGGCTAACTACAGTGATGGGCACTGTATACATCACGCCCACTAAACATCAGCATCTGTTCCCAAGCAGAGCCAGAACAACGTGTAAACCTCCAGTCAACTGAAGAGTGTTTAAAAAAAATGCAAAATCAGCAGTTTGTGGATTTTCTGTGGAGTTTTTCTTAATAATAATAATAATAAAATTGTAAACTAACTATGAAATAACAATGCAATACCCAACTCATTTATGTTAAAAATCCCTGCGCTTATCAGGCGTATTGCTGGGAGAGGTGGAAACAGTTTAATGGTGTGTTTGGATTTGAGTGGTTTCTGTCACGTACAGTAAATCTCTGCTTTCATCCATGTCATTTCCTGTTTTGCTCTCTGACGTCCGTCTCATTGTAGACCATGGAACAGGAAACCAGTGTGATTCCTTTTAAAGGAGTTCATTCCCGAGGAATGCGATTCACACAGTGTTCCTGGCCTCAAATGAGTCATTACATCACTGCTGACTGGGGATTTCTTGACACCACTTCACTGTTCCTCTTTCAACTCAGGCAGTCAGTTTACTTGAATTCATTACAGAAAAGCAGGCATTACCAAACAATGAGCTAAAACATCATTCGAGTTTCATTTGTGCGTAATGGAAATCATTTCTATCTTGACTAATGTCCAATTTAAGCTCAATCCATAAATGAAAACACTGGTGGGAAAAGCGAGCAAAACCAAGCTGTGAGAAGATGTGGATGTGTGAATGGAAGTGACAGCGAACATAGCTTTAGCAAATGCCATGGGCTACCTAGTGGGCAAAAAAACTGTATCGTAAAGTAGCAAGCTAGTAAGCTGTCAGTCATACAAGGAGGTCTCGGGGCATCTTTGCAGCTGTGAAAATGCTCCCAGTGTGTTTTAACCGTTCCTGGAGTGGACAGAAACGAACGTGTGGAATTTTTTAGTATCCAAGAGAAGACTTCAGAGGTCCTCTAGTGACCAGACTGCCTTGTTGCTGTATTCTGTGGTGTTTCCATTGCGTAGATCATTTTTGTGGCTCTAATCATTCATCTGACATCTGACCATAAAGTAGGCAGTGTTTATCTTATTTATATTATGTACAAACAGTAGGCAAATGGACAAGTTTGAAATATGATGGATTCCCAACTCCCAAACTAAAAGAACCAAAAAGGATTTTGCAAATGTTTTTTAAGGTCAGATGTCTTATAAGCTACATGATTAAGTATTAACTATATATCTATCTTTTTAGGTAAAAAAAAAAAAAAGCAAACGTCTATTTCACTACACAGGGCTAATATTTAGGCTTTCACTGATAAATGAAGCTCTCTGCCTCTCGGGGCAAAAATAGGCTTAACTTCAAAGGGTGTTTCCAGTATTTCATGAAAAAAAAATGGTGCAGATTTTCTTGGACTGAGCTCACACACTAAAGTCAAGCTCACGGTGCATTTGATCTGAAAGATCTGTGAAATGCCTGGTAGCCTGGATTAGAACTAAAGATCAAATTGGTGCTACTGAAAGTCATTGTAATGTGATCTAAGTGATAAGATACTTTCGGGAAGTCCTGTGGGAGTCCTCTGTAGTCTGCACCAGATCAACACAGGCTGGCGAGTTTTGACACCAAAAGTCCACTGACGCAACCTTCCCACTGCCACCAGTAACCCACATCTGAGAAAGGCATTAGTGGACTGCCATCTGATGGTGAACTCCAGCTGATGCAACAGAGCGATAGCAGCTAGTGTGGCTCCAGTTAGTGAGGAACGACCTTGCAAGAAAGAAAAAGAAAAAAAAGAAGAAAAAAAAAGCTCTGAATATGCAAGATAATGCTATGAGTGATGAGTGCAGTTAGAGCAGGAAGGAAACTTTTCCCAGTCAGAAGTAGACCAACTAGTAGGAAAAATTAGATGTCAAGTGGGAACTCCACAGTAACAGGTTTTTTGCAGGATGGATCCTCTGCTGAGGCTTAAAATGTGCTTGTTGCCTGCTGTTGTTACTTTCCCCACATACTGGGAGTGTGCGGGCTTTAGTCTCAGCGGTGTCAGTGGTATCTCCAGGCCATCTATCTTACAGAGGGCAGATCATTATGTAGTCGACAGGTAGCTTTAGGTTGGAGCCAGGTGGGAATGCCTGTGCTAGATGAACTATAGGATACTACTGTTGTTCACTGGACCTCCATAAAACCACACTGGCTCCTTTAACTCTTGAATACTACATTACACTTGGGCTTGTTCTATACTTGCACTGATGCCACAGTTTATTGCACCCAAAGCTGCATTTAAAACGCTGGTGTTATTTTATTTTATTTTATTTTTTACCAGCTAATCCCATAAAACCAAACACATCAATGAATTTATCCCGCTAACAAGTGCTGTCTGTGCAGACCCGGCTTGTAGCTTATGGTCTGTGCCACAGAACTCCATCACTGCATAAAAACCACTTAAATCACATAAAGCATGCATACTACTGGGTGATATTCTCCCTATTTTGACAGCTCTGCCGCTGTATTTTGCCTCGACAGCAGCTCCGTGTCGAGAAGGCATCACAGAGGATGCAAGGGGAACGTGTGTCCTCTGCTACTCGGATGAGCTAAAGAAAGAAAGCTTTACTGTTTGTCCTCATTGTAATTACTGAATACATCTCTGAACACACCATTCTGGCTTTTGGCTCCATGTTTTTCACAGTTTCTGGACAACAGCGAGTTCAGTGGCACAGAAACGTATGCTTCATTTGGCTGTGAATGCAAAGACAGTGCTTGTTAGTGGGATAGATTCCTTGTTTGGTTTTGGTCCGCTTGTGGAATTTGTTGTTAATTATAACAAAGATAAAATATGGCAGCCTTGTTCATGAATGCAAAAGGTGTGTGATTTTTGGAGGAACATAGTAGTCAGGTATATTGTCTAGGCCTGTGGTGCTTTCTCCATAAATATTTTTGTTTGATTCATACTTTGTGGCCACTATATTAGGTACACCTGTTCAACTGTTCGTGAACACAAGCATCTAATCGAGTATTGATGTGTTTGGGCATGCAGGCATGGTCAAGAATGGGAAAGAAAGGTGATTTAAATTACTTGGATAGAAGTTACATGGTGGCGCCAGATGGGGTGGTCTGAGTATTCAGAAACTGCTCATCTACTGAGATTTTCCGCACAACCATCTTTAGGGTTTACAGAGTATGGTGTGAAATGCAGAAAATATCCAGTGAGCAACTCTTCTCTGGATGTAAATGTCTTGCTGATGCCATAGATCAGGGGAGAATGGCCAGACTGCTTCAAGCTGACACAAAACTTGGCATGTAGAGGATCACCTCTGAATGCACAACATGTCAGACCTTGAAGCAGATGGACTAAACCAGCAGAAGACCACACTGGGTGCCACTCTGATTAAGACCAGAAAACTGAGGTTACAATTCATGTAAATTCACAACAATTGTGCAACAGTTGTCTGATGTATCTTGATTTCTACTACAACATGGGATGGAATAGTCAGAATTTGTTGTATAAACCACAGAAAAGCATGGGCCCATCCTGCCTTTTATTAACATTTCAGGGTCCTGCTGGTGGTGTAATGGTGTGTGGGATATTTTCTTGGCCCCTTAGTAATTTAAACACCACAGCCTACAGAGATGATCAGAGTACTGTTTCTGTTATGACCACAGTGTACCCATCTTCTGATGCCTGCTTGCAGGAAGATAACCCACTGTGTCACAAAGCTCAGATCATCTGACTGAGTTCACTGTACTCAAATAGCCTCGAGGGTCATCCGATCTTTGGGATGTGCGGGAATGTCAGAGTCTCATTTCATGGCTGTGCAGATGACAGATCTGCAGCAACTCTGTGATCCTATCACATCAACATGGACCAAAATCTCTGAGGAAAGTTTCCAGCACCTTGTTGAATCTGTGCCACAAATATTGAAGAAGAAAAAAGGGGGTCCAATTTAGTATTAGCAAAGTGTACATAATTGAAGTGTCTGGCGGGTATGTACAAACACACACAAACACAAAACACCCAAACCTCTTGACTTCAAGTCTTCTGAAAATGGATGTGATGTTCTATATTCACGAGAATCACAAAAAGATACATAAAGAATAGATATTTTATTTTTGATTACTCCAGTTTCCGTGATTATAAATACATTCTATGGACATAAACATAGAAGTAACAGGGCATCTTTAATAATCTGTACAATAACACTGAGATAACATAGATTTATCAGAGATGTATCTGGGCTCAAAGCCCATCGCTTTTGTTGATTACAGTCCTCGTTTCCAGTGATACATTGTGTTATAATATCTGCGTTCGCATGAAACTCCTCATTAGGTGAACCTGAAAAAAAATATGCCACAGATTTGTCTATGCAGTATGGGTACAAAACATTTTTTTTCAAGATTGCATTTTTCACATGGAAATAATAGATTATTGATGTTTTGACAAAACACATTATGATATCCCTTTTGGAGAAAAACAGGCTATTTAAATTCAAAGTGCAAGAGTTTTGGTTCACTGACTGACTCGAGTCTGCTTCTCAATAAGTAATGTTCATTAGCTTCGTAGTCAGCAGAGAAACACGGTAACTCAAGAAAATTAGATTCTAAATGAGTGGAAATGAGTAGCCCAGATTATGGCACTTACAAAGCTGGAGAAAGAGAAAATGGGCGACTCATATATGTGAGAGACAGAGGTAGAGCTGCCCAGAAAAAACAACAACATTTGAGCACAAAAGAAAAAGAAAGATGGGGAAAAAGATGAACGAGGCTTGAGAGCAGAGAGATGAAGGTGAGGAAGAAGGTGAGAGGAAATATAGGTAACAACGTGCTCTCTGTGGTAGAAATAAAATTCTCAATATCTTCACGCAAACACAAAGACACCCACAACTGCACACACCTGCAGCTCTCTCCCAGCGGGTGGGACTGTGTAATTTGGCACATCCATTTCCTAGGCTGGGTTTGTCTTCGCTGCTGTCGAGGCAGGCACAAACCCCATCGGGGTATTCCAGCCATTCCTTGAATGATGTCACTTTCGAAGCACACTCGCTGAACTGCAAACAAATCTCGGTTGTGGAAATGTGTCTCACTCATAACCGCCCCCCCACTGTGCCCTCCCCACCTTTTTTCCCCCCTCCTGTGGCGATTAGTGTCATAGGAAGTTTGGACTAATTTCATCAAGCCTTCAGGTTACTGAGTGCAGAGGAAGTTTGACCCCGTTTTTCCTCCTGCTGCAGTTTCCATGGTCTTCCCCCTTTGGTCCGTGACTTAATTATGTGGCTCTTCACAGGGCCATGTATCCCAAACTGTGTCCCTGAGGCCACTAGGTCTGCCCCTGCCAATACTCAGTGACATCTGCTCTGCTTTAACAGCATATGGGAAAATTACATGGCAAAAAACAAGTTGCCCTCCCATGACATTTCTTCCCTTTGATAGTTCACTCTCAGCTCCACCACTCAATTTTAATTCTGTGTCACTCTATGTGTGTGTGTGTGTGTGTTGGGGCCAGTGGACACCGACCTCACACCACTGCACATGAATCAGAGAAGAGAAGAATCTGCTTTGATTCATAACGGTGCTGTTCACCCAAATGGCAAAAAAACTTCCAGGCTCAAGGTACGTTTACTGTAAAATTTTCATGAGCTTGCTGTAAACTTGTTAGCAAACGGCTGCTTACTCATACATTCAGCAGAGGCAGAGTTTTACAGGGATATTTCTGGCCACCTGTCCAGTAGTTATCCTCCTTTCAAATTTAGCGATCAGTGCAGCGAAAGTGATCCAAAATAGGTTATTATTGTGAAACTTGAAATATGCTGAAACACGGAGGAGAACTGCACAGTTATGTGATGTCTGGGGACGATCTTCCAATAGATATCGATGTTTAATATAACAATTAGGCTTTTTTGTTTCCTTTGTTTTTATGTGTATGATTTTTTTATTCCCCACTGTGTGCCTTCAGACTCACACTGTCTTTGAACGTTTAACCAGGACAAAATTGATGTGATACAACAGAAAAAATATACTGATCAGGAATAAGATTATGACCATCTGCCTAATATTGTGTTGGTCCCCCTTTTTGATTCCCAAATTGCCCTGAGCCATCGAGGCATGGACTCCACTAGACCCCTAAAGGTGTGCTGGGGTATCTGGCAACAATATGTTAGAAACAGATCCTTTAAGTCCTGCAAGTAGTAAGGTGGGGCCTCCATATGGATCAGGTTTGTTTGTGCAGCAAATCCCACAGATGCTTGATTGGAGAATTTGGAAGCCAAGTCAACACCTCAAACACATTGCTTTACTAAAACAATTTCTACACCATTTTTGCTTTGTGGCAGGGAGCATTATCCTGCCACGGGCATCAGGGAATACTATTTCCATGAAAGGGTGTACATGGTCTGCAACAATGCTCAGGCAACAATGCACCTGGATGGCTGGCAGGACCCAAGGTTTCCCAGCAGAACATTGTCCAGGGCATCACGCCGCCTCTGCTGGCTTGCCTTTTTCCCATAATAAGTCCTTGTGCCAGGTGTTCCCCAGGTAAGTGCAGTAAATCAGTGAGCCTTGGCCAATCATGACCCAGTCGCTGGTTTGCCACTGTTCCTTTCTTGGACCACTTTTGACAGACACTGTCCACTGAAATCTGGGAACACCTAACAAGAACTGCAGTTTTTGAGATGCTCTGACCCAGTTGCCTAGCCTTCATAATTTGTCCCATTTTTCCTGCTTCTAACACATCAACTTTGAGGACACAATGTTCACTTTCTCCCTACTATGTCCCACAAATAAACAGGATCTGTGATGAAGAGATAATCACTGTTATTCAGATCACCTGTCAGTGGTCATATTGTTATGAAATCAGTGGATCAGCTACTGCCCTCTATAAATCTATGGTATTTATAGCCAATATAGTGGTATAGTTAGCCAAGTTGTAAGTGTGGGTCACACATGAGCTGATGCAATCTAAAAATAATGACTACAGCAGTGGAAAACTGACAAAATGTGATGCTGAAATATTCAACAGATCTCACTGTGAACATTCTGTCAAAGAAATGCTCCCTAAAAATTTCAGTCCAAAGAGTGTCTTCTGTGGATTTCGTAAGCAGTGTTTCAGTAACTAGATCTCACATTTTTGTTTTTATTATATTCAAAACACACTTATTTTCCTGCCTAGAGCCCCACAAACAAAATTTAACTTACTTTTATTATATTGAAGTATACTATATATTATATTGAGGGGGCAGCAGAAATATAAGTTCTCATAAAAGTTTGAAGATGTTTTTAAATGACTGAATGAATCAACCCTTTATGGACTTCAGTAATAAAGGAGTGCACACATTTCCCAATCAGAAGTATTTGAAAAACAGCTTCGCTCAACAAAGTGTAATCAATGCAAAGACTGTATATTGAAAAGGACACACCAGTTTGTTAGTAAAGTTATATTAAGAGGAGGACTTTGGCAGTTTCTTGAAACCGGGTGTTCCAAAGGATTGATGAATATTACTGAGAAATGCAGCATGCTCATAATGTAGCACCATGGAAATCTCAAAGTAAGCAAAACCTAAACCGTGCCTTGCTTTCTAATTGATTCTTAAATAATGGCAGTTACAAGATCAACCTCATCTAATATTCAGCATTACTTGAGCCTAGAGACTGTTTAATTAGGTCAAAGTTCAAGTGAGCAGAAGGGTCATTTTTCTTATATATTTCTATATAATTTCACTTCTTTTTTGTCAGCAGAGAAATCGCCCCCTAATCCTGGTCAGTAGAAAGAATACAGGTTTAAGGTAGATCTGCATTATTGTTACTTTTTAGGTCTGAAAGCCACTTTGATCTTTTGATATGCAGCCTATAAATCAATGCCACAATGTTTGGTGACTGCATTGTCCAGTTTATAGTTATGGACACCTTATAAAGTGTTTTCTGTGTGCACAAGAGCGCTCCAGGTAGAAACCAGCTGCTTGTTCCTTTCTTAGAAGATGTGGTTCAGTTGAAGCGAGTGGCTGATTAGTAGGTGATTCCCAAATAAGGCAAGATGAGCAAAAAACGAGATGACTCGTATAGATCAGTCTCAGAGCAATTTCCCTCAAATAACCCATTTCTCTCTTTCTGCTACTGGCAGGATCGGTGATAAGCTGACCAGACTGTGCTTCTCGCTCTGCTACACCTCCAATCATTAAATACCAGAGGAAGCTGTAATGGAAAACTTCATAAAAATGTTGAAGTCTGTGTGCATGAAGTCTCTGAAAATTGCAGCGCTGATCTTGGATCACTAGTTGGGTCGCATTACTGCATTTCGCTGTAACTCGGGAGACAATCTGTGTGACGCCAAGATACTTAATGAAAATTGTCAGTTTTACTCACAGAATCAATAACTCCAGTTTTCACCTCGAGAATAACACATAATAGGATGCACTGTGAGTACATCAAGGCAATCTTTTCACAATCTCCCATTGCTGCAGCACTACTTTGCATGAATTACAGTAAAATCTGGGGTTATGCACGCAGATAGGCCCCAAGCTGTTAGCCTGTTTTTCTCAAAGGTTTCAGTGAGAGAAAAGGAGAGAGGCAGGAGGAGGGGGAGGAGGGGAAAGAGGAAGAGGGGAGGTAGAGAGGAAGTCCTGGGGGGGAGCCTTGCACTTGCTGCAAGACTATTTCTTTTTTAACTCATTCAAAATGGAAATAATAAAAAGTCATAATAGGAAGGAAAAGAACTTTGATCAAGAGAGGGAAAAAAAGTTTAGTGAAACTTTATATTGTTCATTTTTTTAAAGTTTTAATTTGGCACATGGCACAATCAGCATGTATGCATCTGGTATACATAAATAAATATTAAATATTTTATACATAAATATACATATAGAGCTCCTACAAAGACACCTGGAGAGGTCTTGGCTTGGTATGTTTCAAATCACAACAGTACAAAGAAACTAATTGCGTTTAAATCTCAGTCTAAAGAGAGTTTTAAATATTTGTTGTTGTTTTTTTAAGTGGGAAATATATCTTCATAGAAGCCCTATACATATATGTATGTATGCCCATATTTATATATATATATTCAAAGAAATACAAGTGTGCACTGATGTAGGTTTATTCAGTGCAAACAGGCCACTGTCTGCTTTTGAAGAGGAACTCTTACAAAGTCAATGGAATCATGTCAGTTAGTTCAGTTGAATCTTTAGCTATTTTTTTTCTCTTACACATAAAATAATAGATTTATTTTGTAATCTTTAAGCAAAAAATTAGACATATATAACTTTAAAAATAACAAAAGTGCTATTTTGCAAAGACAGACACCCAGAGACGCAGCAGAAACACTACTGGTGGATGAACCGAAATCAACAACATGGGAAGGTACTCAGCCCCCAACACCCCCTCCCCCCACCCATAACCACACAATATAACCTACAAAAAAAAAAAAAACAGGTGCACGGACCCACACACACACACACACACACACACTCACTCGCTCGCATACCTTCGTTCTCACACGCGCACACACCCGTTCTCGCTCTCTCGCAACTCTTGAGCTTGCAAGTTCCGACAATGTGTCTCTTCCTTTATCTCAGGCTCCTGCCCGCGCTTGCACGCAAAGGAATGAGAAATCATGTTCACATGCACACAAACACACAGGTGCTCTAAGCAGCATGTGTACGTGCACACCTCGTGAAGATAATATCGGATAGCTTGAACAGATAAATTGGCTGTAAAAGATGCACTTTTCTCTTAACCAAACAATCACAGTAACATAGTGTTTATCTCTGCCTTCTCATCTCTTGGCAAGAGCTGTCCCAGACAAATCATTTCTATATGAGCTAGAAAAAAAAAAGAAAAGGAAAAAACACCATTTGGGTGGCTGTTGTGTTGATACGCAACAGAAAAAAAAAAGAATGAGTTGCCCAAAATGGATTTAAAAAATCTCTACATCTGCATATCCTCTAGATTCCCATCCTGGATTCAGTCTCTCATCTTTGAATCTCAACTGTTTGCAACACACCCCACATGGAATAGTCTCGGGGAATAGAAATAATGACAAAAAACCCCCAACAACAACAAGCTTTTTGTAAGGCATTGAAACGTAAAACAAAACAAAGAAGCAATTAAAAACATTTCGTGAATATCGACGTAGAGGCCATTGTTCTAGACGTGTCTCCCGCAGGAGGAAAAGGGATGGGAAATAAAAAGCACTACTCTTTGTTTTTTGTTTTTTTTTGTTATGAATTCAAGAAAAAAAACTGTTGATATCTCCTCAGTCTGCTTAAAAAGGCTTTTAAAATGATTATTTTAGAAAAAAACACTGCAGAAAGACCCCGCAACCCCCCTTCTCTCCTGGTCGGGAGAAGGGAAGCAGTTTGATTTTGGCAGCTCTGCACAACTTGACATCCACGGAGAGCTCTCAGCAACTCTCCTCGTAGTAAAAGTCGTGTTAAATCTCCTCACGTTTTAATCTGACTGATGCCCTTCCCCTCCTCTCCCACCCCCCCTCACGGCCCTCCCCCTCCCTGTGATATTTATAAAACACAATCCTCTCCTCCATTCGTTCATCCGGACCGCTCCTCCTCTTCCACCCCTGCACCGCCGCCTCTTCCTCCCCTCCCCGTTTTTCGCCGGCTGCCCCTGGCCTCCTTAAAGCTATACGCGGGTGGTTGAGTGAGAGTGAGGCAGGCCGGTGGAGTTGAAGCCAGTTGTGAAGGTGTTGTAGGGGTGCAGGTTGGGCATGCCTACCAAGGAATTGGGGATCATGGTGATGGTGTTGGGGGTCATCAGGGGGATGTCGTCCGGAGAGCGCCGGAGTGTGAGCGTGTAATCGGGCAGCGAGGCCAGGCGCAGTGCCCCCTCATTGCTGTTCCCAGCCTCACACTCATGGTGCGTCTGGTTCATCTGCAACGACATGATCTCCTCCTCCGGCGCGTGGTGGCCAATGTCGTTGGAGGTGGTCTGCAGCTGCGGGCTGGGCTGCCCGTGGCCGGAGTCCTGCCGCCGCTTGTCCTTGCGGTAGTAGAGGGCTGCGAAGGCCAGGACGTTGAGGAACAGCAGCGAGGCCCCAACAGCGATAGTGACGCTGAGCTCTGTAGAATAATCCCGTGGGTTCTCTACAACCAGCGGCCCTGTCTCCTCCTCATCGCCCCAGGAGTCTTTGTCCTCACTGTTGTAGGCCGGGGACATAGGTGGCCTCTTGGTGTTGAATGGCCAGTTTTTCCCATTGGGCCTTTTGGTGGACAGTGTGTTCTGCGTGGTCTCTGGGGGCGGCACTTTGGTGGTGGTGGAGGTGTAGTGGAACATATCGTGGAGGTTGTACAAATGGGGCACTAGGTGTTTCCAGAAGGCCACTTTGGTGGCACGGTAGTGATCGCGCACACGTGGCTTCAGGCCAATATGCAGGTAAAGCTGATCCTGGGGGTTGTATTTGGACCAGGCCACCTCTTCGAAGCGATTGGCCTTGGTGTGGATGAACTTGGTATCTTGGGGAACTGGTTTGTTGGGATCCCTGGAGACAAGAAAGAGAGTTTGTTAAATGTGATTCTGAGAGTACATTAAATTATTCAAGCTTTGACATTCATGTCAAACTAAACTAAAAGTACAAGCATGTGATTCACAGCTCATATTTTGGCGTGAAAGGGGTTCAGCTAGTGGAGAATTCATTGATTTTGCTCAGTGAAATCCACAACAGCAAAAGCACAAACTCACATCGACCAGCCAAATCCTTCTGGTGATATTGGATTCGCGTGTGCATGCTATTGTGTATATATATATATGCTTTCTTCTTAATGAATGAGTTGAGAACGATTTCATGTTATATTTTCCCAAATGTCTTTCTGCTTTTGGACACCTCTTTGAGCATAACGTGCCTGTCTCTCTAACCCCCCTCCCCTTCTCTTCTCTCTCCAGATGTTGTTCTTATTTCATTTCTAAGGCAGCCCACCTACAAAAAACCAGGGCAAAGGCTTTTAAAGTAAACACATATGAATAAGTCAGCAGGCTTTAGGGCTCGCGTCAGGAGGCATCTTGTTGTTGATAATCCAACGCTGGTGGAGCCCGTTCGCTAATTGCTTAGGGAAGGCGGCACAGTGTGCATTGGCATCCAATGTGCTGATGTAAAGTGGACCATATTAATCAAGATACTAAAGGAACTGCTTAGCCCCGTGTGTGCACATATCTGTGTGCATGCATGGATATCAGGATGTTTGCATGCATGAGAGCGAATGGATGTTTATGAGACTGAGCATGACAGACAAAAAGGAAAGAGCTTCTTCTGGATGCAGTACCTCCTGTGATCTACAGAGTTCACTGTTCCACTTTTCGGTTTTCAACATGTTGCCTCAAATGACCAGCCATTTCAATTACAGTGAAGCTATTGATTTATTGAACAAATTAACATATAGCAATCTCCGACAATCACACAACTCTTTGTTGCCGTACAATGTCAGAAGTGGGAGTTCTGCGACCCAGAGTATTGCTTCTGGTACTGATGAAAGAATTGTCCTGTAGCCACAAAAACACAATAATTGATGTTGGAGCGGTGATGTTAAAACTTGCGCTGTTGCAAGGAGGCGAGGAGCAGTGCGACATTTCTCTAAATATCATGAAATATCCCTTTGTGGATCTGACTGCAATGTCAGTGGCAAGCAAAGTTCAAATTTAGCCGGGGATTTGGGGATATAGTGGCTACAGTGTTGTGTTTTTTTTCCTGTTCTTTCTTTTTTTTTTTGGCACTGGCTGAAAAACCACCAAACATGGCTAAGAGAATTAACAGCCATGCCAGAAGAATTCAACCTCCATCCTCTCTCCTGTTCGTTTTTCTGCTGTCAATTTTTCTTTTTCAGGTCAGTGCTTCTGGGAGAGGTGAGAGAGAGAGATAGAGAAGGAGAACGAGGAAAAAAGACCGAGAGAGGCAGAGCAAATTGAGACGGCTGGAGCTGAATTCCTGGACCACGGCTGGTGTCAGCAGAGCGGCCCGTAAATAACCTCTTTTATTAGGCCCGTAATGATCCCCGATGAATATTGACAGGCAGACTATGATGACTTTGTAGCTGAATATCAGTAATTAAGTTTCAAAGGAGTAGGTGGTGGAGGTAAGGTCATATTGATCTCCCGTGCGCAACATGCCAGAGAACAGGATGTCAATGGAGCCGCCTCAGACGTAGCTGTCTGCAGCCTGCGTGCTGCATGAATTCTTGCAAGAGTGCACCAGTGTGCACACACCCATGCAAGCACAGGCTCTCGCCCTCTATCTTACACACGTGCATGCGCATCGACAAGAACGATGGATATCGACACTGCTGCATTTAATGGGAATTCTTTATTTCCATAACACCATAAATGCTCTCTTTTCTGGAAGGTCAATTTGCTGAATGGTGATGGCACAAATATTGCAACCGTCCTCCGACAGATCTCACAAAACAATCAGCATGTGCATGCGGGGAGTGCAAGGGAGTGGTAGTGCAGAGGAGTTAGAAAAGCTCTTTGGTGGCTGGCTGGCTGGTTCAGTGCAAGTGTAGATGAATAATTTAGGGAACACAAAGAAATCAATGTGGCATCTTTAGTTAATTTGATTTGCCGCATTAGAGAACAACTGGCTGCCTTATCTAATTACACACACATATGCTTGGGTAATTGTTGCAAAGTCAATAGTAAACAGGCTACATTCCTTTGAACAATTTCTACCACTGCTGCTCAACTTTGGGCTGCTGTGCAGCTTTGAAGTGCTGCCCTGAGCTGCAGAGTCACAGGGAGTGATCTGAACTCAAGCTTTACTAGTCAGTGTAGCGAGGGCAACTAGGTTACCCTGTTCGATTTGTATCAGTGGGTGCTGCTGTGCGCCGTTGTCAGATTGACTGTTTCTTGAGTGCTGTGCTGCTGTGCTCTCCATCTGTGGTAAAATAGTGCTGTAATCATTTGTTAAAGTCTCTACAGGTGCCAACCTGTCTGAACTGCGTGCTCATCTTATAACAGGTCTACTGTAAAATCCAACACAATAGGCTTTAATATATACAGCAAGAATGAAGGTGCCAGGTTTTGTTGGGAAGTGTTTTTTTAATCTTTGTTTAGCATGTATGCATGGAAAAAACAGTATGATGCTTCAGTAGATACTGTGTTTAAAATGTAAAGATAATAAAGTCACTTTGGTTTTTTTTGCCTGTCCCGTTTGGATCTTTAGCCATCAGAATTGTTGTCTGAAGGCCAAGAAAGATGCCAAGCGGATTTACTTTACCAATTGGATCATCATGGCCTTGCCATATTGGTCCATTTGATTGACCTTTATTATAATTATGTATTTATTTTATTTTATTTTCGGTTGTTACAGATGGGACAGACATGACTGGGGGATAGGACAGGGAGAAAGAATGAAAGAAAGAGGGAGAGAAAGAAAAATAGAGGGGAGAAGAGATGGTAAGAAAGGGGGGAAGAAAAAGAAAAACAAACAAAACACCTGGATCACCTGTATGGAGATAAATACAACACCATCACAATAAACTAGCTAACAGTAGATAACAGTAGATACTAAATATTACATGTTATTGTGCAGTATGCAAGATCGACAGCGCACCATGTGCTTTGAGGTAGCAGCCAAGAAAAGTGTAGTTTGTGTCTGTGAACACCCGTGTATACACCTGTGTGCATCAGCACGCTTGTATTCAAAAGGTTTCTCCATGTAATGATCTGCTAGGGAGTGTGGGGAGCCATAGCCCTGTCCCCCAGGGCATGAAGCAGGTATGGAGGAGATCCAGGCCCCAGACATCCAGAGGCCCCAGAATACGAGGACCCAAGAAGGACCACCAGGGGGGCAACCGTGCCACCCTCCTGGGAAGAGCTGAGGAGAGCCCCAAACGAGAGGTCACCCAGCAGCCACGGAGCAGAGGCCAGAGGGGGTTGCAGTGACGTGCCTGCGGGCTCTGCCGGCAGCCAGCTGTGCCAGAGAGGACCGGGCCTCAGGCCCAGAGGCTAATAAATAATAATAAATAATAAATAATAAAGACACTTTGAAGGAGTTCCAGTGTCTAATTCGGAGGCTAATTAGAAGTTACGCCACAGTGTGAATTTTCATTGTTATTAAAAAAATGAAAACATATATTAAAAAACAATTTTAACCTGTTCAAACACTTCTGGCAAGCTGATATTAAATGGGAGGGTCTGTAGCTATTCATTTGAAGTGTCTGAATAACCTCAGATTAAAGCCAAATCTTGTGATCGCCAGCTCATTTCACTTTTAACCCTGGAGAACCCATGGGGTCAAATTTGACCACATGGTTTCCCTAGAAAACCAATGGGGTCGGCTCTGACCCCATGGGTTCTCCAGAGTTAAACATCACATCAGTCTGGGTACAAAACTCTGCAAAGTGCACTGTTGTCCCGTCTCACCACATGTGTTCAGCTCTGTGGCGAATGCCTAGTTGTGACTTGCATGAAGAGCCCTGGCATAATGTGATGTTTGTGGTCCTGTTGGTGCTGTCAGAGCTCCCCTGCATTAGCTGATAGCCTGCTTCCTGTCAAACCTCCCACCTAATCTGGGGATGGCCACTGAAGCTGTGGCTGGACTCCCAGGCAGAGGAGAGGGATTATTACACCCATAAAAGCAGGCGTTAGCCTTTCAGATTTCCTCTGATGTGTTCATATGGCCGTGGTAGTATAAACCATCGCCTTCATCTCCTCGTCACAACCCCCCGCCACCACCAATCTCAGTGACCTGCTGACCCCTGCTAACCTTGGCCTGTCAAGCGTATTTAAGTGTTCCCATGTGCTCTTATTTATGATTGATGGAGAATTTGGATTTCATCTCGCGACTGTCAGCCTGCGTGCCTCCATGTGCACATCTGTGTGTGTGTGTGATTGTACTGGATTTGGGCCACATTATGGTACAATAACCTCTTGGACTGAACAAGTGAAGCACTTAAACACAAGACATGTCACATTTCACAAAGCTGTTCACGCTCTGTGGTGAGGACAATGGGCCTCTCCCGGATGATATTAAAAGTGTTAAGCAGTTCTGCTATAAGAAGCTGTGCCACCTGGATGACAGACACGACTCTCGGCTCTGCCTACACATGTGGCAGAATGGGACCGGAGCTCATTACTTATTCCGAGCTCTATCTGCAAGCGCTGATGTAAAAGGTAGATAAGGGGGGAGAATGAATATCATTTTCTTTCTTTTTTCATTCCCCGTGTACCTCCTTCCCCTTTTCATCGTGATGTAATTTGAAGCGCTTGAATGATCATAGACCTAGCCATCACCAAATCTGAAAAGACACGTTTAGGTGCCCTAAGGCGGAAGACAAGAATCTATTTTCACTGCACTCAAGGTCTCTGAATCCTGAGCTGAGTATAGCTTCTCAATTTATATATATATACCAAGGAGCATGCATTAATTTAACGGCACTGATGCTCATTTTGCTAGGCTGCAGAAAAAAAAAGCTTTCTTTGGTATTGTTGTCATTGTTGCGTAACAAATTCATCCCCTGCAGTTGTTTATCTCCTTACCAGGTGACACAAAGTAAGGAACTAATTGTAATTTTCACTCCATGAGAAGGTTACCAGATCTTTTCCCCCTACACTGTGTTTGAAATTTTGAAGAAATACACTCAGTCTCATTCTGTTTGTAGACTTCGTCTTGGTTCAGTGTATGGGACGGGCTGGAGGGGGGGCATCCTCAGCGCTGAACAGGCAAATTATCAAGCTGTGCTCTTTTACCCTTCATGTGGTTGCACGCTGGGACATGGGGCTGAGTGATGCGAGGTTCATATTTAATGGCAGCCTTCGGTTCAGCAGGCTAAGTGATGCGGGGCGAGGCGCTGTGACTTTGGGGTGTGCAGAAGTGTTGGAGGACACAGCTCTGGGACCGCTCCCTGTTATGGATGCCATTGATTTGTTTGATTAGATGAGTGGCAGCGAAGAAAAATGCTTCTCCTGGCTCTCCCAAAACTTTCCCAACTTTCACTTTGTCCTTTTTTTTGAACAATTCGGAGCTTTAAGCTACGTCTGAAAATCATTTTACATGAATACGTTTAAGAATATTATTCATGTTTTAACCTGACAACCACTTATTCGCAGACGCATACATGCAGATCTACTTCCTCTTCTCCTCCCCTGCGGCCCTCCTCTCATTACATTCACTGCACAGCATGGACACCGATCAATGGCATCCCGGCCCCTTAACAAGCCACACCACTTCCTTACCTTCTCTAATGCAAATCAGGATATTGGCTACAAATCTCCTATCAAGTGAGTGCCTATTTAATGGAGTAGGTAGGTTGCTGTTGGGGGCTGAGCTTTTCGACAATGCCAAGCATTCAGTACTCCCAGTGCAGGTTTAGTCGGTTGGGCCTAACGAAGGAAACTGAAGAGAACCAGGGATAATCCAGACGAAGGACAAAGAGGGAGATCAGAGTTGAATGATGTAACTACTAGACAGCTGGGGTAAAAAAAAGAAAAAAAAGGCTGAAGCTTTGCGTGAATGAGGTCAGACAGGAGAAACAGCTGATGTATGTGTGTTGTTAATCCTACAGAAGAGGAGTGTTCGATTGACAAGTAGGAGGAAAACAAAAGAAAAATCAACCAGCAGTGTTGTAAATCAGAGTGCTGGCTGTAACACTGCACCACAGACACAGTGTAGTTACTTCTGTCTACATTTGTTTAGTTGGCAGCCTTTGTCACCAAACCAATCAATAGTGCATATTTTAGCTCACGCTGTGATCGTAATACATGACTGTATAGAATAATGAGAGAGAGTGAGAGAGGAATGGGGGATCTGTGGAGGAGAATTAAAAAAAACAAAACAACACGTGACAGCGCTCTGCTCTCTAACTACCTAGCTATACCCAGCACTGCATGTGGCAGAGCTCAGACACAGAACTGGGGAAATGAGCACAAGCCAGCAGGATAAAAACAAGTATGAAGATGGACCAACATATTTCTAGCACTAATGATATATAATGATTGATCTTTTCTGGGCCTTTCATCATCCTGTCTTTTTCTGAAGACTTCTGCCAGCGTTTCTTTCTTTCTTTCTTTTTTGTGTAAAGTTGTGTCGCTGCTGTGCTCGCACCAGTCGCAGTAGACTTGTGCACGAAAAAAAAAAAGAAAACCAAAGTTTTGACAAAACAGTTCAGATGAAGTTGTTGTGGCAATAAAGCCCAGGCCAATTTTTGCTTGTCAATAGTAAAACAAATGTTGCAGCCAGAAAAAAATAACTAAGAGCTGAGCAAATCCCTGCGCTTTGGAAACATCTCTAACTCTTGGGAAAGAACGGCCCCATAGTGTAAACGCACACTCTCGCTCTGGCTCTCACAATCACACCCGCACACATGTGCGCACACACACTAAGAAGATTTGACAGTGTGCACTCTGTATGCTTTTATGCTTCACTGATGCTGATGGAGGAAAAAAAAAAGGGCATGGGAAGGGATTTGCCCTGTAAAGATGACACAAGAGAGCCAGGGACAGGAAGAGCTTTGGGGGGAATGCTGCTATGATACCCACTGTTGACATGCAGCCCAAGTGTTTCGACATCGTGTCACACATGTTCCTACAGCCGATTTAGAGACAGGGGCAGGAAGTGCAATCTGGGTCAGTTCATTATGAACATCTGGAAGGGGAGCGAGAGCTACTCTGCAGATACAGGCGAGATGGCTGTTGGACGAGCCACGAAGGCGAAGCCAATTCAGCTGGGTCTTAATTAAAAATACGTCCTCCTGAGCCAGATTGCGTTGGGTGGTGTTAGAAGAGAGTGATATCCCCTCACGTGGTCTAAATGAGAGGCATGAACTTCAGAATCTGTGGGAAATATCTTAAATCCTCAATTCCCCCCACCCCCCTTGAAGAGTTTATGGTAGATTCCTTTACATAGGCCTGGGTAAAATTACCCTTTAAAGCAGCACGGTGAGTTTTTATTCTGCTGGCATCTAATCCTGGGCTCTTTACCATCTGAGTGCCTAATTGTGGTTTGCCTGTAATCTCCCTATCTGGAGACAGGCCAAGGCGACACACCACAGGACAGATACCCATAACATGGTGAACACAGATCTAGAACCGGTTTATCCTCTCGCTGCTCTGCCCCTAATCTCAATCAATCAGTGACATGGAAATCTACAAAACTGACATGGGGTCAGTTGTAAAGTGCAGTTTGCTTTTTCTACTCTTGGCGCATGCCAGGGTGAAGGCTAGGTTAGGGTTACAGCAGGCTCACTGCCCACGGCGCTGTGTTGAGTCTGACTGGATATAGGCATGGCAGACATGCTGTCATCCTTCATCAGAATTAATTTCAGTGACATCACAAGATCCAAGATCAGAGACATAAGCACCATGCATTGTTAACTCGAGACCTCAAACTTCTGTTTGTCATTTAGATTAAACACATTGTCTCCTCTCATGAGACCAGATCACTTTCCTGAAATGACAAGTCAAAAAAAAAAGAAAAAAGAAAATCAATCTGCGCGCATCTACAAATGCAGCTTTGTACGTGTTGACACAAAATGGCTGCCAGGCAGAGGAGACAGCTGTCCGGGCATCACTGATGAACTTCAGTACTTTTCTCGAGGAGCCAAAACAGCCGACATCAGTCCATCTGCACTAGTCAGCCATTAGCAGCTCAAGGTCCTATCAGCCAGACGATTGGATGTAAATGCCACCTGATTGGACGGCAGATGATATAGAGACAGATAAAAAACAGAACAAGATTTCAGATGGCATCCCATTCAGGATGGGATCAATACCCCTCTAGGAACAGGGATTGTCAAATTAAATTTAAGTTGTTAGAAATGATTACTAGTAGTCATACAAAATGGTCCGGTTTTGTGATGGGTGGAGGGGAAATTGAACATAGTGGGGAGCAAGAGACACCCAGGGCACGAGTGATTGACTGGGTCCAGGCTTAGGGAATCAATACCGCTGAGGGCAAGAGTTTGATATGCCTCCCTGATAAGTCTTTGTGTCTTTTGGGCCCCGGTATAATAGAGCATAGATAGTATTTCCAGCCAAACACGCACACACGCAGCCACAGTACACACACATATGGACGCAAGTATACAGAAGGGCAGGCAGCCATGCACCCAAACAGGCAGCCAAGCACGAATAGCACAGCACACATTCTGCAGGAACATTTAATCATCCTCACATTCAATATGTCTCAGGTTTTCAGACTGAGACCCAGGAAGTCCAGGCAAAAAATACCTCAGAAAAAATGTCTCTCTTGAAAAATGCCTTTTCTGTCCTATACAATCTATTGTAGAGCTTCCTTTCTCCTGCAGCTCATTTTCTGCAGCACAGAAGTGCTGTTAATAGGACTGAAATAGGATTTTTTTTAATCTGTGACCTTCTATTAATAACTTAGCAAGTTCATAATTGCATGAGCACTAGTTTAACCAATGTAAAAGTACAGTTGTTAGAAAACACAAACCAGGGGGAATGTGGAGAAGCATTGTGTTTCTGCAGGAGGAAACACAACACAAACACCTGCCTGATCTGAGATCAGAGATTAATATGTTCAGTCTACCCACTGTTAAATGAACTTCTGCATTTGTAGCTATCTGTTCATGTTCCTTATGGTTTCTTACCACTGCACAATTACTACAGCATGCTGCGAGTTTATGCTCTTGAGACTGTCTATGGAGTGGTAAAAAATAAGCTACCGGAGGAAGAGTGAGCACAAGAAAACCACACATAAACTATCAACAGCATCCATGCATGTGGCCATCGCTCCATCGGTTCGCCGGGAACATCTTACTGAGCTGGCCTTAAGTTGAGATAACACTCTGTAACCCTCGGGGTAAAACCTCAGTCATCAATTTTAGAGAGTAAAGCTTCAGGTAAAAATGTAAGTTACTGTATACTAGGACTGCAACATGTTTTTTTTTATTATTTACTAATATATTTGTATGATTTAAATGTCCTGCTTTATACAGCAAACAGTCACAGCAATACAAAAGAAAACATATTCACGTCTCGATCCAGCAAGTGTTTTGCATTGTTTTCTTACAAAAAAAAGGCTTAACAATTAAAATAACTGAAAATAACTAAAATAACAGCTAATTCGTTAAATGACTGATCCTTTTATCTTTACAGTGTGCTTTTGCTGAGTAGAAAATGAGCAAACAGGAAATTGACTACTTGTGCACATAGGCATACATCAATATCAAGCTGCTACCCAGCACCATTATGAAAACGTTTGTAATTTAAATGTCAGTGGTAGCTTCCCTCTGATGGAAAATAAAAAGTACTCACCCAGTCTTGGCAAAGTTGGTCCAGTAGGTCATGACCACAGCACTCAGCATGACATCGTTCTTGGAGAAGTTACAGGGGAAAAGGTCAGTGGGACCAATCATAGGAATTCCAAAAACATAGGGCACCTCATCGCCATGGGCGGCATCAGACCAGGCGGGCTTCATCAAGCTCTGGCAGTGATGGTAGAAGGCGTAGAAGTACGTGGGCGAGCCATAGCGAGCGTGGAGATCAGCCGTAACCACCGACGGCTCGACCCACTGGTGGTCGGTAAATAAAGCCACCAGCGTTTTTCGTCTGGTCTCGGGATTGTCCCTGTCTGCCCAGTCTGTGTACATGAACTTAATGGTTTCCCTAAGTGTGTCCTTGCCTTCCGGGTACCCGTAAAGACTGTCCACAAAATCGGACACAGAAAAATCAAAGTCATTTCCAGATACGCCGTCCTCTGAATCCACCACGTTCTCCACAAACCGGAGCCCTTCACCCTGATTGACCCCCAGCATGATATCATAGTTGAGAAACTCTCCTTGCTCCATTAGGATCTCAGGGTCGTCGGGAATAACATCACCATCAATTACAGGTCCAAAGGCCACGTGGTACCTTGCAGGCTGTATGTCCTGCTCCACCAGCTCTCTGGAGCTCTTCTTCCTCAGACAGTCCACCATGTCTGATGTGTCCAGCACATTACAGCCCACCTTCTCTGCCAGGAGACGCGTATACTTGACCGGCTGATAGTTCACTGCCCAGCTGGAGAGGGCTGAGCCGCTCTGAATGATGGCTCTGTGGAACAGACCTGCACAAGGACACAAGAAGAGACAAGATGATGTTTAGTGTCGTTATTCTGAAGGATAATTCAGTTATGCACTATACTACATGATAGCAGTTAATTTTGTTGCTGCCATGATCAAAAGGGGGCTGTCTGCTACACAGTTGATAAGAATAACAAAGGCCAGACAGAAAAAGTCCTTGTTGCCATGCAGAACAATAATGGAATCATTGCCGTGATAATGAATGTGCAGATGGCCTGGTCTCGCCGACAGCTCGCAGACATGGGAAAGAATCAGCGCTCTGTCTGTCATCCTCTCTTCCCCTATCCATCTCTACGTGCCCTCTCGGAAAATGAATCAAAGCTGGCAAACAAGTCTATACCATAAAATATATTAACACCTTCCCTCATGCACATGCACCACAGTTTGATTTAAGAATATATGAACCCTGTTGCCCATCCCCTCCTTGTGATAACGTGCTTTTCAAGGTAGCTTAAACTGGGTGAAGCAATTACACAGACACTTTTTGCGCTCATTATATATGCATAGCACCTCTGCATCAGTTATATGTCAGTTTTTTCCACATAGCAAAATTGTAGTCTTTCACATTTTTTCCATGTCTAAGACCACTAAATTCTACACTAGTGGGTGGGTGGATTTCTATAAATAATAACAATAAAAAAAAACCCTGACTCCCGCTCACTGCATTTGCAGAAGTAGCTGCAAATTTTTAAACTGGCACTAGAACACACTGCGGTGGCAAGCAATGAAAGAAGACCAGACTGCACAGAAAAACCCAAGGTCTCGCCTGCTTGTGCGCTGCAGAAATAGACACATGTTGAAACAAGAGTCAACAGATCACGCATTATACGAATCTACATGGAAGTTTGTTTCTTGTGTGTGGGTTTTGAAAGAGGGGTGGAGGTGGTTCAGAAATCAAGGCGAACGCATTTACAGTCTCACGGGGAGCTCTTGCAAATTAAATTACATTTTAGCTGCACTGATGTATGAAGGAAATCTGAAATGACTGTTCATCACAAGGAACAAATCCAAAATAACAAACATAATTTCCTTAGAAATAATTGGAAAATTTGAGAAGAGTGAAGGTAAAACGACATGCACCCCCCTCAACACACACACCTAGTGTCAGTTAGGCCTCCCTCATATCACCGGCAGCGCCCTGCAATCGACGGCAGCGCCCGTCCTCGACAGCACCACTCATCTGCACTCCAGATATGGTTTTCGAAAATCACAAGTGCTATTTTACTGATCTCAGAGAAAATCAGAGGCAAAGCTCCTACCACTTGACCATGCCGCTTTATTGCTCACGGCGCTATCATTGCCGGAGTCAAGGAATTCCAGTGAACTCATGATATTGAAAGCCACAGCAGAAGAAATACTCCTGAAATGGCATGCATTAAAAAAATGTCATTAGACATCCCACACTGAAGCCAAAAAGACTAGCAGAGAAACATACAGGCACGCAGACTCAGTTTGTGATTTTTCAGCGTCAGTGTGGGTGGCTGTGCTGAAATCTTTGTGTTTATGAGGTAAACAGCAGACTTAAGTGCCAGATATATCACTTTGGTAGTCTTAATCAGAGGCGGCAGGGGGTTTATTTCTTCTTGGCGAAGACGGAGTGTTTATTTACAGAGCTATTTACATTTATTTGTTCTCAAGTAGTAAGTAGAATTAATGTGTCTGGGTGAGTGAACTGTAAAGCGTTTCTGTTGTGAGTCTGTTCACTAGTATATGATGCATTTTAATGTTTATTTCAAGAGCTGATCTATTCTATTTTTCTACATGTCTGAATATAAGTTTTTGACTTAATCCTCCGTGCCACACTGTCATTTTTGATGTCTTTGTTTTTCTGTCTACGTGGATAAGACCTTCCGCCTTCAGTGGCGCTGGCCTCACAGTGCCCCTTGAACTGCGCTGTGGTTGTGCATCTCCGCAGGACGGTGGCCCGTGCTGTGTCCCACGGAGCGGAAGCAGATGTCGAGGGCTTCGCCCACTTGAAAGCATTAGTGGGGCAGTCGCAAGATGAAAGATGGCCGCTTGGAGGCTGAGAGAGGGTAGGGGGTGGGCTGGGGCTTAATCCTGCCATCCCTCCCTCCTCTTCTTCCTCCTCCTCTCCTCTCCTCTCCTCTCCACTCGCCTTCCCCTCCCCTCACTCTTTAGTGGTATTGCCTCTCTTCACATCTCAACTCTGATTGCGCTGTGCAAATAGAGCCAGTCATGGTGCAGGAAGTCTGTCCTGAATCCCAATGCTGCCAGCTATACCACAGCCACTTTTTGAATGTCTTTGATCAGAAGTTGCTGTAGGAAAACGTTTACCAGCGCACAGGTTCCTGTGATTGCCAAGGTGATTTGACAGACATACGTATATCAAATCCGTTTGCAGTAATTGGAGAGAGCTGCTTGAGTGTACCTTGGCTGGGTCCCATGTCCAGATACACCCCAACCAACCAACAGATGGCCAGCTGCTGAGGAAGCTACAGCCAGGTTGACACTCCTGGATTTATCTCCTGCTTTGGTTGATGAAAAGAAGGACGAATGAATAAGGTTTTACTATTGTTTGTCAGGAAACATATAAATCCAGCACTCAAGAGCTGTCACTGGGCCGATAAATATGTATTAGAGCTGTGTGTGATGAGCCCCACTGTGGTCGGAAGCTCACTGGGGAAGGTCAGAGAGAGAGGAGAGAAGTGCACAGGCTTTATCACCCACTGAGGGAATCCACTAATTATCCACACTGGGACGAGGATGTCTGCGCATGTGAGAGCACACTTGTGCGTTCGCATGTGTGTGTACGTGCATCCACGCATGTTTTTGCCGACTTTGATTGATAAAGCAAAGAGATGGGCCTGTCGATGGATAGAGCAACCATTGACAGGCATCATCATGATGGGAATTAACCATTTGTGACACCGTTTTGTCTCTAGTATTTACTCTGACACCTGCGGAGGGAGTGATTCCTTACGCGCCATCCGGGTGAATTAAACAGAAAGTGCACGGACGCACGCGCGACATTAATATCCACCAAGTTTTATTTTGTAAAAGCAACAGATAGCCTGATTATTATCTGCCTGTGTTTGACATGCGAGGACCCGACACCCAAACTGTGAGCAGATCCATCAAACTATAGCATTGCTGGCAGATTGAGGTCACGCTGAATTATGACTGGAGCTGCAAGGTAATCACTCATTGGGCCCCTGCTAAAATGCTGTTGCGTTGCCCCGCAGCCGCCTCTGCGCTGTGGTTTTCTGACCTCGACCGCGTTGCCCCCCCCCCCACACACACTTCATCCTCGCTAGACTCCCGTTAAACAGGCGTGTAGTTCAGGCCCCGTATTGGTGGAGTGGCTTGTGGAGATAATTCACTGATGATAAGAAAGAAAGAGCTTGACCTTGGGGCTAATGATGACCATCGCATCGGTTGGAGAGCCACACACACTAAAACACACCCACAGGCTCAGACAAGTTTAAACCTTGTTTTGACAATACCAATATGGATAACGTGCTGATACTAATGAGCAAATCCTGCATCAGTGGAGAGAGGAGCATGACGTGGTTGTACTTTGGATCACTGTGATGTATTATGCGGCAGCTACGGGCATGTGTGAGAGTTCAGTCTGTGTTAATGGACAAGGATGCTATGCTGGTGCCAGTTAGTGCGATAAATGACTGTACTCTGTAATCTGGAACAGCTGGCAAAATGCACTCAAGCGTCAGCGGTGAGTTTCATCAGTCTGCGGTGCCGTGATGTTTTTAACGGCAAAATCCATCCCACAGAACCGCTCCAAATGCCATCCGCACAAACAACAAGGAAAATAAAAAAACAAAGAACACCTTTGTAAGTTTGGACCGGCTAGGTCTCATTTTATAGGTCAGGGATTCATTTTTCCTTCCAATATTCCTACACGACTTTCAAAGCTATTATGGACAAAAATATGCAAGGCAGCAAAATGTTATCAAAACTCTTCTCCAACACATAAAAGCCATCGCAGGGGAGAAATAACGTAGCCATGGGGACATGTAGTTCTCTCTCCTTTTTCTCCTCGCTCACAACTTGTTTTTTTTGCTTGCTTCAATCCATCCCCTGCTCTGGTTTTCCTCCCTCTCTGTTGCATTCACGCAGTCTCCTTTTCTGAGGGACCACGCTGAGTCCCTCCCTGCTGATTATTAGACATAAGCTTGCGTTCAGCGGAGCTTGAATCCTCTGAGCCATCTTACCTCCACCATCTCATCACTGTAAGCAAATCTCCACAGACCCGTGGACTTTGCAGAGCCCCCCCTCTGTTGAAAGCATTTCTCTCCGTCTACAGCCAAACTAGGCTAGCACAGTAGTTGGACACAGTAAGTGTTGTTCTGCCTCTCTTGCTGCGTTTCACTCAGTCGGTGCTGTTGTTATCTTCTTCCAGGAATCCACAGTGTTAGTGTCTTTTTTTTCCTTTTTTAAAATTTTTTTTAAAATTATCTACGGGAATAAATGAAGTGAACTTAATGCATAATCCCATGTGAAATATTTAAAGCCAGGTGGGAGACCAATACTCATAAAATCTGTCAAATTATCTATCCTTGGCCGGTTGCAGTTAAAGCTGTCGTCTCCATGGCTACAGCTTACAGGCAGCATCCACTTAAACACAAGTGCCTCTGGTCTGATCATGCATTAGTCCATGGGTAATTTCACATCGATATGGCAGCCCCGAAACAACACCTACATTGTTTTTTCTGTTCCATTAAAATTTCCACCCAACACTGAACTTGTCAACTTCAAAATGACGCTGACAGAATCAACATCAGAGCAAAATGACTTTTAGGACAGCAGCGTCTTTGAAAATACTTTCTGCATTCCCTTAGGCTGCAAGGACATTTTTTAAAGGGACAGTTCGGCCCAAACTGAATGTCCATATTTTTTCTCTGGCATGTAGTGCTGCTTTAGTCATCTAGATTGTTTGGCATGACAAAAAAAGCAGGGAACAACTTTGAAAGTTTGGACTGGCTAACTCTCATTTTACAGTATAGGTCAGTGATTCATTTTTCTTCCAGTGCTCTACTTTGGGTGGCTGAGTCTCAGGAGGTACGGTAGGGCATTGGGAGGTCGGTGGTTCAATCCCTAGCTGCTCCAGTCTGCATGCCAAAGTATCTCTGAACAAGATATTGAACTCCTGTTGCTCTAAGTGCAACAGGAGTGAATGTTAGATTTAAAGCACTCAGACGTGGAAAAACGTGTTTGTGAATGAGGCACGTTGAGTGCTAGAGTAGAAAAGTGGCATATACGAAACATTTACATGACTTTAAAAGCTGTTACGGACAAGGTGGATTTATCCATCTAGATTGTTTGGGGTGAGGTGGCCTTAGTCTTAGACCGTTTGGTAAGAAAACACGGTCAAACCACCAACAAATACATTTGAAAGCTTCTCTTTTCAGATGAAAGGGAGGCAAGGAACTACCGTCAATGAGAGACTTGTGCTCATGACAGTGAGACATGATGTAAACATTAATGGCTTCACCTCCAGGCTGAGCTGCAGTAGGTGCACACTTCCTTTGACTGCTGGATGGAGACCGGTGTAAAGAACATACCTCTTGCATAAACAAAAAATGCACCAAGATTTGTGGAATTTGAAACAAATAATTGTGTCATCATTTATGTAAAGGAATCTTCAAAAAATATGTGTTTGGTAACATAATAAGGCGATAAGGAGTTTGCATGTTCTCCCGGTGTTTGCGTGGGTTCTCTCCAGGTACTCTGGCTTCCTCCCACAATCCAAAGACATGCAGTTAGTAGCGTTAGGTGAATTGGTGATTCTAATTTGCTTATAGGTGTGGATGTGAAAGCGAATGGTTTTCTGTCTCTCTGTGTTAGCCCTGCGACAGACTGGAGATCTGTTCAGGGAGTACTCCACCTCTCACACTATGGTAGCTGGCTACAGCCCCCCTGTGACCTGGGTAAGGGTAAGCAGAAGAGAATGAATGGACAACAAGGCAAGTTCTATCTAGCTACTTTATTTTTAAGAGAAATCTATAGACCCAAAACTGGGCAACTAACACCAAAGACAATCTAGATATGTAAATACTATTACAGATCAGAAAAAAAACATGCATTTTATTATTATTATTATTATTTTTTATCTAGGTGAACTATTTCTTTAAATAACAGTGGCATCTAGGCAGCGGGTGAGTGAACATTCAACAAGTAAGACTGTTATTTGTAGTACCTGCTTGCTTAAACGTTAAAAATGAAAAAATACATAAAATAGCCCACTTATGATTGATTGCATGCACAATTTATTTAGCTTCAGAGCTACAACTGCTACTTGTACCTACAGTAGCTTCAATTTTTTTTCCCTCTAAACTAGATTTACTCTGAACTTGTTTCATAACAGATGATCCAACAGGATAGCTGCCAAAGAAAATGTATCGTCCTCCCAGAAACTGACAGTTTTTTTCTTTTTTTGCTACCGATTATAATACAGAAGTACACTGTTACCTAATTTGTAGCAAACTTTAGCCTGCCTTAAATCCCAGGTGGCCTTGTAGCAATACTTAAGTGAAGAGCAGGCTTTAACACAGGAGGACTGCCCTATGTCCATGTTTCATCATGCCCATAAAGAGACAGTGGCTGAGGGGCCAGTGTTTTCATCTATCAGTGTGAGACATGCTTCATGCCAGCCCTATATAATGTTGTTTGAAGCTGTTGGTCTTCTCCTCCAGCCTCTGTAGAGACTGCCTGCTTGCCTGCAGGCTGTGGCTTAGGCCAGATAAAGAGTTTGATCCATGAGGGTGGATGGATGGAAGAGGGAGGGAATGGGGAAGCAGAACAGAGGAAGAAGGGGGGGGGGAGCAGAGAGAAGAGGAAGGCTGGGCAAAGATGAAGGTATTAGTGGAGGAGAGGCGAGGAAATGTGAAACAGCATGAGGCAAAGGGGGAGGAGGCGAAAGGAAGAGAGGAAAGGAGGGTAAAAATGACCCCGCTGACAGGCTGTACCTAGGTTTAAGGATCGATGTGCATCTGAGCCCAGTGAGTGTGATATCTCCTACTAATCACGACACGACATCCACTGGTCAATACCTCACACTCCAGGCCTCATCATCACACACGCTGACCTCCCCCCTGTCTGCACGGACAGCACAACAGGGCCACGGCTCCTCCTTGAACTCATCAATCTGGCTGCT